>NC_133208.1:33388639-33678639 GCF_958299795.1 Porites lutea
CATCTCCGAGTTTCTGTCTCGGTACAAACATGAAGATATTTACGCTGTTACTCTTCTACCAGATCCTATGAGAAAAGAAATCCAGGTAACCAGGTTGTAGCTCTTTATAAGTAAAAATTTTAATTTCCATCATTTCACACCATAATTAACACCTTCACGCCTTATTTATCTGAATGCATCTTGTCCGGTAAACTAAGTTTTGAATGTTCATTTTAAACTTTTCTTCCATCAAACAAATAGCGCAAGCCTGACCTGAATGGTCCCGCGGTCAAAGGGGGTGTGGTTTTGGAACTCCAGAGTTTGGACAGGAGACTGGGATGTAATGATTCAAATTGTGTTAAAAAGTTTTTTTTCCAAGGAGAGCAAAGGAATCATTTTAAATGCACAAATTATCCTTCACAGATAGCACATAATTTAGCCTGAATTTCAGACAATTACTTCGAGTCGTTTTTACTCCCTTACTGAGGGAGTTAAAATGCCCCTTGAAGATTCAGGCTACAAATAAATACCCAGGTGTCCAACCTTGTTCCCAGGTTCTCTTTCTTACTGAGATTCTCTCTGTCTCTCGCTCCGTAGATACGGGTAGGAGAGAACCCTGGGAACAAGGTTACCAGGTGCCACTCTGCTGTTAAACTCCTTCTTCCATTCAGAAATTTCTCTTCACACAGGTTCCATACTGTTTGTTGTGTGGTTCTTTCCTTGACTACATTCATGAAACCAACTTTTGGATGAGCTCTGGAGGAACACGTTCAGTCATCCATTATGATGCAGATCACAACCTCCACTGCCTGGTTTCTGGACGTAAAGATTTTATCATGATTGAAAGAAAATATGCTGAAGACTTGTACTTCTTTGAAATGGTACAGTAATTAATGAAAGACTTAATGACAACAACAAACTTAATTTTAAAATAAGCTGATAATATCACAGACACTGCCCACAGCTGGCAAGACTATTCGAGGTGGGACAGTGCATGCAAAAAAAGATTAAGGCGAACTAAGGAACATTTATAGACTTATTTCTTGATAAAGTAGTAGTATTATTTTAGACAAATCCATCAACGTGTATCCCCCGCCCTGATATCATGTTTTAAATCCTCCTAATGCAGCTCTCACCCTTCTCTGTCATCCTTTTTTCCCCGGCCATACCTCAAATTTTCTCTTCTTGGTTTACCCCACCCAAACCCATCCTGTACCCTAATTCACTCTCAAACATCATAAGTTTCTTCTTTTATTCAAGCCTTTAAACACCCACCTGCCTCTTTTAAGGCAAGCTTTACCCTCTTTTCCTGGCCAAACCCTCCTAAACTGTTGAAATCCCTTCTTGACTTACTTGTTATATTTAAGCCACATTCGACTTATTTGAATCCAGTGTACCACAAACTGAATATTATATTCCATTCTTAAGCTTTTCTTGATTTTCTAACATGAACTGTACCTTTGAAATTAACTTTCGGCCATACATCCTAGGTAACCCTTTACTTTTGGATTTTTTTTCTTTCAGAAAGAGTATTCAGGATCATCATTTTCTGGAATTGACCCTAACAATGTAGACTTAGTGAAATTCCCACATGTAGCTAAGGTTCCATGGACATATGCTACACTCAGCCCAGGGGACTGTATCTACATTCCCGCAGGTAAAAAATATCAGTAAAAAAATCAACAATCTTCTATTAAATTGTTATCTTCCAGATCATTCCAGTCAACACACGGTGATCCATCCATAGTCTCTCCCTGGATCAAAGCAACACAGAAAGCTATGAGAATCTAAAGTGAAAATTTACCTTTTAAATAAAATTATAATTGCACTTTGAATTATTATCCCCAAAAACTCATCACAATAAATGCTTTCTATTCAAATTAATATCAAGAGCGTACTCTCCACACTAATCGATATCTTAGCCACATACAACCCACTATCTCTTTCTTTTCACTGACAAAGGGTCTATAACATCAAAATTCTCAGCTCTTTACAATGGAAAATTTACTTAATCAACTCATATAATAAAACTTTGTTCCCCCGCAATCCAGTGATACTTTAAGAATCGGCCTGTTCTAAAGAATTGTTAACATTAATACTTGGTTCTGAGTCTGAGCCGAGGTATAAAGCAAAAGAAAGTGAATGGAGATGCAGAGGTAAACAATTAATTTCTTTTGTTTTATTCTCGTCAGCATCAATATTATGAATTTTGGTAATGGGTCTTTAAAGCCTCCCTGCCCCACCCCTCTGCACTGATGGAAAATAGCCCACTGGCTTATCTCCCGCCAGTTGGGATTTTTAGTTCAAGGCAGACAAACAAATGAAAACATGGCTTTGTTTTCTCAACAGAATACATCCACCAGGTCAGATCATACAAGAGAACAATATCAGCCACAATTCTTTTCACCTCTGGTCCTCTTTTGGACACACCCTTTAAACCTGAGGGTTGTAATGAGACATTAAATTACACACCCCTCAGTGACGTCGAAGTGCACTGGACATACCAAAAGGGGGATGCATATATTGAGATGGGGTACATGAATGTAGAAGTAATGAGGCACAGTCTTCTAGCTACCATGAAAGAAAGAAATGAAGAAAACTTAACTAAGGAGGCGTTTTTAGAGTTCTGGGGAGATTACGAGGAACAACCATATGAATACCATGATGATAATATCAAAGAAGACCCAAGAGTAACTTTTGAAAAATACTTGGATAAGAAACACAAGGGATTTGTCACAAAAGAAGATATATTAAATATCCCAAGGGAAACTTTAAAGGCACTAGCACGACTTGTTGATGTTCCTCATGGGCCGCAAGCTAAGACTGAAAATGGTGCAAAACTGGATAAGAAACTCGCTGTGCATGAAGACCTCTAATGACACAAGGATGAAAACATTATTATTTATTAACTTTCAGTTGATACTATTAAAATACAGTGTATTTATATGCCAAAGAAAGTGTCAGGAGCTTCAAAAGACAGCAACTTAAAACTGGGGTACAGTCTACTATTGCAATGTAGCTGAGACAGTCCTGCTATAATCGTGTATGGCCAAATGAAATACACAGTAACAGTCAGTTAATCAAATTCCTGTTTCTGTGTGAAAAAAAACTTGCTATTCTCTGCCATTTAGGAGCAAAGATAAGACGTGCCACCTGTCCAGGAAACCTTCTTACTAACAAATAAAATTTAAATACAATCCTTATTAATTTTAACATTTCTTTTGATATAACTGAGTTTTTCATGTTGGTGAATTTGATTGTTTTCAAATGTAAATACTTTGTAGCCATGAGTCAATTTTCTGAAAACTATAGTAACTAGTTATTATCAAATGCAAAGTCTTTTTAACCACAGTGAATGTCGTTTGATGGTTTTTTCTTTTCTTTTCGTGATACTGGTATCCTTTCTACCAGAAAATTCAGGTTGGTGAATGCAAACAACCAGAAGGGGTTGCTAAGCAACAGGGCATCCAGCATATTTAATGTTCTTGAAATTGTTCCAAAACAACAGGAGTTAATCTGCTCTGATCTTCTGTTTACTAACTTGCAGTGCCGTTGAATGGAAGGTTGAGTTGCAATGATGGTTATGTAACCACTGATGAGATGTTCTGAGCACAGCCTAAGAACCTGCAGAACTATTCCATCATTTCCAACTGTAATAAAGAGAACATGAACTGAAGTTAAAAAAAAATGAAACAGATGAGAAATACAGGAAGGAGGATCCGAGGAAAATTCACCGTGGGTTGGGAAAATGCATGCAGGGTTATTATATTTTATTTTTCTGCTGGCTGGCATTACTATTTTCAACTGTAATAGAGAAAAGAAATGATAATGTCGCAAAAACTAAATTTGTAAAATTACAGGATAGGTTGGCATATTCAGAGAGAACATGATAAAAAAAATGCCCACTTGCTTAAAATCAGCCTGTTTGGAGGGGAGATATAAGCACTGTTATGCTCTGAAGACCCCATACAAATCCTAACTTTGATCATAAGCTATTGAACTGTTCTCATATCTTTTCTGTCGCATTTTCCTCAAAGTTGTACAGTCGACAGTCTTGGGACTAGAGAAAGCATCTAGTGAACATGGAGAGTTTTAAAATGCCATGTGTGGTTGGGCAGGGGGTAGCAGCTTGTCTCCGTGTCTGCTTACAGGAGGTGTCCACCGGGGTGAGTTGAGTGTAGCAGAGTAACTGGACATGAAATAAGAACACTTACTAAATCATCAGCATCCTCCAACATATCATCAACTGGGGCTTCTTCTTTCTGACCTCCCCCATCTTCTAGAAACTAAAATAAAACATTAAAAAAACAACCATTTTAGAATTATTTATCATTCTAAAACTCAGTATAACACCCTTTTAGGAGAAAGACATTGTCATAAATTCACATTTTTCTCTTCTTTTTTAAACAGTTAAAAGATAAGATACTGTATTTCATGATAACTGAAGACAGTACATGTATTATTATTTCTCCTCAAAGACAAAGAAGCTTACTTCTTTAGCTTGATCATCAGTAGCATTACTATCAGCGGCTTCAGTTTGAGTGATCAAAGTTACTTTTTCTGCCAAAATAAAAATTAATACAGTACACCTTTGTAGATTTTTATCTATGTAAAACCAATACCATACACCAGGGCAGGCCTGTCACTACAATTTCAGCTTTCCAGGTACATGTATTATTAGTAGACAGGGAGATGGATGGCTAGGAATATCTTTTGGTTCTATTTCCTATGGTTTCCTGTGAAAATAGCCCGGGGCGGGGCCATGCTCATACCTCTAGAGGGGAAATCCCCATCCCCCCGGCCCTCAGTGACAGCTGGCCCTGACCAGGATAATTGTATCCATTTTTCAGTAACAATAGGGCCATTTATACGAGGAAAAATAAGACGCGAACTTTCCGTATAAATGGCACATTTCGTCTAAAATAAGAAGCGGCTTAGCTAAGATGCGTCTTATTAGATAAGACATGCTCGTATAAATGGTACAGTTCGCGTCTTATTTAAGACGCGTCTTATTTTTCCTCGTATAAATGGCCCTAATGTATACAGTGTAAAATCATGCAATTTTCACCAAAGCCACTCAGCACGCTAACTTTTATTACAACACCTTGATTTTTAACATTTTCATTTTAAGCAGACATGCAGAGTACCAACCAACAGCTACTTCAAAAAACATCCGCACTGCTGACAACTAGATTTGCTACACCATGAACTAAAAAATATTTCACTATTTGATTATAAAATCATTGCTCATTAAATGTATAAAATTGTTACTCACTGTTTAGTCATACCCTTCTACAAATTGCAGTGCCTACCTTTGACCAACAGAAGCCAAAATTCATGTCCCCTTTGGTTAATTATCTTCTCTTTAAATTCTTGAAGAAACATGTTTAACATGGCCGATTCACCAGCCTGCAATAAAAATTTAGCCAAAGGCATGAGTTATACAGCACTCCAAAAGTGTTTCTGCTAACTTTAGACAAAATTGAAACAATTAAGACAAAATTAACTATAATGCCATCACATTGGTTCAAAAGACAGTCATGTGGGTATCCAGGTGGTATCTCTACCTTGATAGCCTCTACTCTCAAAGCCTTTACACAGTCCAATGCTTTGCCATACAATTGATCTCCGAAGGAATCTAGCACCAACTGCACAATCCGTTCTCTCATCTGTTTGGCAGCTGTTAGTTTCAAATAAAAACAAATAAAATGGTTTAACATGAAAATTCAAGCAGCTTATAAAGTTTTGAAAACATCCTCGGTTTTCACAGGACACTCACCTTCATCAAACTTATCCTCATCCCTTCGACTAATAATGGCTCGAAAATCTCCAACGGGATCAACTGTACCAACCTGAAAATGAGTGGTATATACTGAAAAAATCAAATGAGCCGACACTGCACAACCACTTAAAAACATCCTATGATGCAGAAGCAACAGCTATGACCTTTAGCCACACTCTACTCAAAGAAATAAGGTCAAGGCTTGAGGTGACAATTTTATGCAAATCACTTGTCTGCAATAAATAAAGAATGATGGTAAATTTTAAGCTCAGAGAAGAAATAAAAAATGTGTTCATCACGTCACGAGCATAAGACAAAGAAAAAATCTGAGTCCCTGGCAAGAATTGAACCTATGACCTTCCACACACCGGTCACATGCGTTAACCACTGAGCTACAAAGGACTTGCGGCAAGCTACAATCCTGGAAAAAAACTACTTGAGAAAATGTTTTCATTAATGTGCACTACCTAACGCAACAAAACTATTTCCAAATCACCTGCTTTGCGTAAAGAAAACTCCCTCCTCCAGTTCAGAGTTGCTTCCTACAAATGCTTAGAGATCCGGCTTTCTTTTGAAGACCCAACAACACTGCTTTCAGGGGGAGGGGGGGAGGGAAGAATCGGTCAGCTACGAAGTTTAGAAAAAATGCCCCCCAAGTATGCAATTTTCTCAACAGTTTTGTCCAAGATTGTAGGCCACATAAAACGTTCATGTATGATGTGCATCCTGAGTACCACTGGGATCAGCAAAGTCAAAAGCATCATGTGTGTCATAAATAAAGAATGATGTCTTTTGTAGAAACTCATCTGTATTTTTGTATTAAACCCTAAACCTCAAGTTGGTGTTTTTGTTTACAGGAATGTAGGAAAGGTCTACAGTACTGCAAATTACATAATAAAATATCAATTTGTTTTAAATAAAAGGAGATGGAAAAATTCAACATAGTGCCAAGTGTCGACTTTACCTGTGTAACCTCTCCCTTTGCCAAGCTTGCCATACTAAAATCAGTTTCATCATGGTCATCTGTTGTGCTTGTTGAAGGTTCCCCATTCTGCTCAACGTCTCTACTGAAGTTAAGTAAATGAATAAAATCATTAATTTAAGTATTTGACTACAAAACAGGCAATGGAACAGTGGAAAAATTAATAGAACAATTACATGGATCTGAAGACATTTTCAGCTGTGGTTTCTTTTTTCTTCTCAACTTTTTCTAGATGGAACATATCCTGAAAAAAAATGTTATCAATAAACATTAATACAGTATCACTAAAGCACTAAAACTGATTTTAGTAGTTAGTTAGTTAGTTATTAACCAGCTATCCAGAATATTGGTGCACTTAAAAATACTGGTTATTCAATTACAGCAGCAAGCAAAGAAAGTAGTGTCCCATAGCCCGGTGCTAGTGGATTTTGCTATCGGGCCAGTGAATTCTGTTATTAACTGGCCTGAAAGGCAAGTGCAGTTTTTTGAGGAATTCAAATTACAGAAGAACTGTGAAATCAATCTGCTCATCAAAACGTTTTTGGGGCTAGTTGAAATGATGTTTGGGCCAGTAAAATGTTAGCTTCAGCTTACCGGAATGGCAAGCTGTAAAAATGATTTTCTTTGCACCCTGAATTACAGCAACTTAACTACACTGTGAAGGAATACCAAACAATTTCAGACATGAAAAACAACAGTAGATACAGTAGAATCCCAGTAACTCGACATCTGGAGGGAAATGAGAAACAGTTCGAATTAGCTGGGAATTCCAGTTATCGGGGTAAGTTTCAGTGAAATTTTGATCAAAGGAAAGGAAATTTAGTTTGAGTTAGCAGGGAATTCGAGTTATTCAAGTTTGAGTTTAATAGAGACCTTTAGATTCTAAGACGAGTACGACTACGAGTACGACATTTTCTCAATACTAAGTAGTGCACCCGCGTGAACCAGCGTCATTTTGGCGGGAAAACGTGGTAGCCGTCGTCACTCTACTACGAGTTTTAGCGAGAATGTCAAAGTTGCGGAAACAAGTTATCAAATGTTAGAAGTTTTATCATTTTGCAATCAGGAGAGGGTGCAACCTCCTCCACTAAAGGTAACAGTGCTAACTTTTCTAGTGAAAAATGGTAAAATGAAGCTTTCCGGGGAGTCTATATTTTGAGAATACGCGAAAAAACTTGAAGTCAAGTCTCATACTCGTAGTTGTTCTCGTCCTTGAATCTAAAGGTCTCTAATATCAAGGTTTCACTGTAATCAAGAATTCAAATTACTAAATTGAGGTTTGAGTAACTAGTGTTGGATTGCACTCATTCATCAGCCTTTTTAATACCTTGACTTTTGTACACTGTGGGACACATCTTGCTTTGAATTCTCCACTGGGCTCTAAATAACTAGAAATTCAAAGTTCAAAGTTCATTGTACTTCCAGCACATCTAAAGATGAATTATAGAGGATCAATAAATACAGTGGAAACCCACCTTATGACCACCCTGTTTATACGACCACCTAGTTATTACAACCATATTCTCTTGACCCAAATGTGAAAATCACAGTGTCATTTTATTATTTGAAGACCCCGCTAATACAACCACCTCGTTATTAGGACTGGGATTTTATGGGTCGAGGTTGGATTATGGCCCAACAGTGGTTGCATTACCAGGGTTCCACTGCAATAATTTGTTAATTGATGATAATTAACTAATTATTATTTTGATTATAGAAAGAAGTTGCTTTGAATAATACTTCTCAGAAATGAGAAAAAGTAGTAGTTAAGAATGATGCTGATTTTTTTTTCTGCTCCCTAAGCGTTCTCACCTCGCAATAACTGGCTCTAAATCAGGCAAAGATGTGTCATCTGGATTAAGAGCACGGTGCTGAATACACTGAAAGTATTCAATATAATACCATTAGAATACCACTGTTACTTTCAATTCAAGCATTTTTGACTGCATGACTAAAATTAAGTAATTTGAATTTAAACGTACTATCTACATACCTGGAAAACTCTCTGTCGCACTGGATTAAAGGTATTTTTGCATTTTAATGCCTCTGTGGTCTGTCCGTCTTCACCACTGTCAGATAAAGAAAAATAATTTTTTTTTATATTATTACGTTACTAAGAGAGAGAAACAACAAATACCATAAAGAGTCACCTACAACTGTGCATTTGTTAAATCCATTACTGTGATGAGATTATCAATAGCATCTTCTTGTTCTCCTGCAAAAAAACCTTTTGAAGTTAGTTGTTTGAGGCAGAACACATTTTATTCTTGGAAAAGCCATTTACTTTTCATAGTGATTTAAACAACACCATAAATTATTACACAAGTTGTTACGTACATGTAACATCTGAATTTCTGAAAATATTATACAATTTAGAATAATTGCCTATTATTTCTTTTACAAAAAAAATGTAGCTTTCATTTAAACCATGCATCAAAAATACTCTCTGAGGATCTAATTTAATATTATTGCAATTAAATTTAAGCATAGATTGTATAAATTACCAGTTGGCTTCCATTTCTTGTTAGCATCAAGAGGAGCAAAGGAAAATTGACGCAGGTCCTCTGCAAATGGCAGTGCAGTGAACAGAAGACACTGTGGATAAAAAAATAAAACAGTTAGAGTGTGGCAAGTACTGAAACACCAAACTGCTCCTGCTCCAAGTAAAATGTTGGTCCCGTCTCTTGTTGGAGACATAAAGAATAGTGTCTCCAATATTAATTTTATACTTTCATGCTAAATACATTGGCGCTCATATAAAGTGCATATATATATTTTTTCATTTATTTTAAAATGTGTTTATAAACATCTTATTATTCAAGTCTTAATGCAAACAATGGGATTTCACTGACATACGATTATGCATAATAAGACCTGACGTCACTATTTCATTCATTTCTAACTTTTGAAATGAAATTTAAGTACAATAATCTTAATAATTATTGTTACCTCATAGTCTTGTTTAATGTGAGGAGCCAGGAAGCCAAGCTTGGGTGGGGCATTTTTGGCTCTGCAGTATCGCACAATAGCCACCGTGTTTAATTCATACATGCCATTTATGAATGCTGACAGCGCAACTGCAGCATGCTAAAAATAATTAAATTAAAGTAACTATTTTTTTAATCTATATTCATCAATGATGGAATTTAATTAAGGAAAACAGAGAGGGTGGTCTCCAAAGCTTATGAAGGTTTGTAATTCAAAACCTGAACTCAATTCATGCTTTCAAACAGTCAGATAAGGCGGAAAAGCACTAATATACAAAGACTTTCTCTCGCCGGAATATGCATGATCATCATGGACACCACCAAAAAATGAAAACTATAGAAAAATAAAGCACCTGATGATCAAAACAGAGAGAAACAGCTGCAAAAGTAAAAATGGCACGGAAAGTAGCCACTAAAACAAGGATGATTGTGAAACAAAGTTTTTCTTCAGTTTTTCTTTAGTTGAAACAAAAAAAGAAAATGAATTGGTAAAAATCAAACAGCGACAGAAGACATTAAAAATAATTTAGGCAAGTGACATGCAAACCTATGCCTCCTGATGGTGCCGTTCAAGAGGGCATCTCAGCTCATTGTCCATTACTGGTATATAAACACAACAATACCTGGTCACCAGGCTGTGGAACGAAGGCTACAACATTCTCTCCTGAGTATTGGTATCTCTGTACCTGTGGTACAAATTAATAATTATGACTATGCATGTTTACTATTGTCTATAACCACAGATACTGGGCTTAACTATGTTTTGATAAATGATAACTACAGTATTTCCTTGAATAAGCACCGCCCCTGATTAAGTGCCACCCTTGAAAAAGCACCATATTTGGGACAAAAAAGTTAACAAGCACTGCCCGCAAATAAGCACCACACTTGAGGCATGAAAATTTAACAAGTGCTGTGGATGAGGTTATTGTGATATCGGAACAATCAAGGTTGAGGTAAGTGTCATTCAGGCCAACTTATCTATGACCTTGACCATTCCAGATATCACAAAAACCGGCTCTAATGAAAAAAGAATTGATTGTTTAATTGACATTGTCTTGAAGAAAATAACAACAACAATGGGGGGAGGGGGGATCAAAATGTTAGTTACTAAAGAACTTTCTGCTAGGTCATAATCATGATTTTATCGCTTACATTTTCATTTGAAGTAAAACAAAGCACTGACAGACATCGTTCTGTGGGAAGTTTCATACTGTCCTTGTCAATCCTTGTTAATGGAACCAGTGTTTTACCGTAGCGATAACCTAGAGAAGGCCTTGAACATTAGTGCATCATCATCTAGTGCATATTATTAATTTTTCAAACACTGTTACCGTCTGACCAACTACAACTGACCCTGTTACTGACTGCCCAGCTAACTGACTGACCTAGTTACTGACTGAGTGACCGACTGTCCAACTAAGTTACTGACTGCACAACAGAGTAACTGACAGACATGGTTAATGACTGTCTGGCTGCATTACTGACAGCCTGTCTAAACTGACTGTCGCGTAACGAACAGGGCCCAGTTGCTTGAAGTATGGTTAGCGTTAACCAGCATTTAATACCATGACAACGTATTGGTTTTGATACTGCTTAACCAATGGTTAACGCTAACCATGCTTCGAGCAACTCAGCCCAGGCCAACAGACTGACTGAATAATTAACTGACTGATTGAGTGACTGATGACCTACTTAAGTACTGAATACAATCATGTACATTAAGTGTCTACCTTGTGCAACATTTTCCTTGTCCACCTCTGTGTCATCCTCATCATTCAAATGATATGACCTCTGCATCTGTACCTCCATGGTCTCAGGGTTTGCAGACATTTGAGATACGGCTGAGAGCTTTTTCCATGTTGCTAGTTTTTCTTCCTTTACCTTAGTAAAAAAAAGCACTGTTAGATAACCATTTTCATTACACTGAGACATAGCTCTGTAAATCTCTGTTGAAGACCACTCCCTTTGATATCTCTATGGAATGATGTATTTGACACAAGTAACCATGTTATAAATTACCCCACACAGTTGGGTGTTGCCAGGGGGCATACGTACCATGTGCCAAAACTTTATTTCCTTTCCCTCAGTGGTGATGGAATAGGAGGTTCTATCTCACTATGGAAGAGTTTTTTTCCCTTTATATCCTTTGTTCTAAAGGTTCCACTTTATCACAAAATACTCCCTTTCACTCCACTTCACTAAAAATCATATTTTCCTTCTTGTAATGTCCTCTTGTGTTGCAATAACATAACAATATTGTTGTTGCTAATTTCCATTTCCTCTAGTCTTTCAACATTCTTCGAGAGTTTTGCTAATAATTTATAGTAAGCATTGTCAGGTCCAGTTACTTGTCATTGGCATTAAAAATGTATTAAATTCATAAAGTACAGCATACAGTATTTTAAGCAATCTTAAAAGACTGCAACATACCCTGATATAACCATAGACATTTATTTTTAACTGGGAACCAATCTCCAGTGGTCCTCTGAATACTGTGGTTTGTTTGACTGATCTGGTCTGGAAAAAACTCAGCATTGGAAGGACATGACTAAAAAGTGAAAAAAAATGTATCCTGCAATATAATAATGAGCAGTACGTGGACTAGTAGTTTGTTATTGATGATGATTCCTGCTTTCCAGTACTGTTTGTGTCCAAAGGGTGAAGTCCAAATTGAATATTTTCCCACCCTCCCCATCCCCATTGGGCGCACACTCTTACTTTTTAGGTACCATTTCTGCTGCTAGTATTCTGGGAGCAAATTATGAAGTGACAGCTTCCCATGTCTGACATACTGGCAACCAATGATTGCTGAAGTGGACTGGAGCAAAATTTAGTCACAGCACAGGTCATATGCACCATGTCCCCCCAACAAAATCAATATGAACTGGTAAATTGGAAAGCAAGATGTGTGTTGTGGTTCAGTTTTATCCGTGGTTTAATTTTACTTTTTCAGTAATTTGTATAATAATGAGCTTGAAACAAAGGAAAATAAATGTTAAACCAAAGATAAAATCGAAGCAAAACATTCATGCACACTGTATATATAAACTTAGTCTGACTTGTCAACAGTATGTTCATATGTCACCTACATATTGTTGTGCTAGCTGTCTGCTCTTCTTCACAGGTATTGTCATACTAATGTTGAGAATTGGCTTTTGTGCACGTTATTTCATACAACATTAATCACCTTGGTTACAAATAATCACCTGAGGGAATAAGTCTCTCCATCTAAGGTCTCTAACAACTGCCTCATACAGTTCTCTCCTGCTACCTACAAAAATAAACAATTTTGTCTTTAAAAGTAATCACATTTGAATCTTTACTGGATATAAAAATAATACTTATGTGGATTTATGGCCAGAAAGCGCGTATTTACCACTACATGACTTTGTACACCTGGTCTAATCAACCACCTCTCTTTTGGGTGGTGACGATTATTACGTTTACAGCAGATATTGTCGATAATGGGAATAACAAGAATGCCATATAACCATGAATGGCAAAATGGACACTATAACACTCATAAGAATCTGTTCAGAGCATAGCACAAATCATTTGAATAAGGAACAACCAGCAATCAATGAAAGGATCTTAATATGCATTCATACAGTTTTAATGTCCATTCCCTTTCAGGTTCAGAAATATCATTTTTTTCTTCAAATTAATTAGAAAACACGATAACCTGTTGTGGTGTCTTCTCCTTTCTGAGAAGTCCACCAGAAGTTGTAGGACCACTATCATCACCCTCACTTCCACCAGCAGTGTCTGACGTACTGTCATCATAAAGATCTGGTCCACTGTTTAATATGGAAAGAGCACATTGCCATATTATGATACCAAAACAATCCATACATTATAACATGCATCATAAAATTATGTTTCCTAGAATTTTTCAATATAGACTGTTGTATGTACCAGGGTTGTCAGAGAATTTTGAAGTAGATGGCTGAGTCGTCAAAGTAAACAGCCAGTTTAAAAAACACCATCTGTAAAGAAATGCTAAGCAGAGTAGCCTGCCGATACTAACCAAGTAGCCGGCAATTTTCGCCAGCAGCCGGCTACTTTTGACAACCCTGTATGTACACAGCCAGATTTATTCAACAAACCAGTTACACTGTATGCATAAAATTTCTCATACTTATAATATTATTTTTTTATTATTACCAGATTGAGGTAAACTACTCACATTAATGTAAGGTGAATCTCCAGGCTCTTTAAACCGTTAGTGATTGTCTCCAGCTGGTCATTACCAAAGGGAGATCCCAGATCAGAAAATAAATAAATCTTTTTATCATACTTGACACTGAAATAAATCAATTAATTCAAATAGATATTAAAATATATAAATGGGTGGATAGTTGGGTGGGAGATAAAAAATAATCTAATAGATAGAGATGGTATTATAACTTACTCAAGTCCATTGTCAAAATAATATAAAATAATATTATTATTACACATGACTAAAATTCTGTTTGAAAAAATGAAATTACTTTACCAAACTCTGAGAATAAAATTAGGGAAACTCCAGTCAACTCTCTTCATAGCCAACACTGTAGGAACCGCTGTAAAGCTAGTGTCCTAATAGTGAGAGTTTATTTAAGTCAAACATCTTCCATTCATTTTTGTCTGGGATTTAGCAGCCATCCATATTATCGGGGTGTCCATTACAGTGGGATGTCCACAAGGCGAGAGTTGACTGTATTAGTTTGAATGTAACAGATATAGTTAAGTTGTCTCACTTTGCCTCTTCACGTAACAAGTCCATGCCAACAACAATAGCATCAATAACTTAAGATCAGTTAAGGAACGGAGAGGGAGCAAAGTATGTACTAGCACAAGAGTCATTTTAACAGGCCTGAAAAATTTTGATGAGCAAGATAAATAATTACTCGCCATTTATTATTGCACCTTAAATTATTTAATTTTTAGCATAATTTATAAATTTAATGTTAAATCAGCTTAGAAAACAGGTTTCGATCCACATGAATTTATTAGAAATTTCAACCATTTGTCTTTCTGTACTTCTGTAATGAATTCCCCCCAAAAAATGTCACTTGCCCATCAGGCAAGTTATAAGAACAGAATTCACTTGCCCAATCCCAAAATCCACTAGTCCCAGGCTATCAGACACAACTTTCTTTACATTCTCAAAAGTCAGAATCATGTTTTAATACCAAGTGGATAAGAACAGGTGCACAGAAGAATCCCAGTGCCACCAGATTTTATGTCAAATTTAAATTCTGCCTTTGATTTGCAAGCATATAAGAGAATATTATTATTTTGTCACTTGTGGCTTCACTCTACACCCCATTTCTTATTGCCAAATACACAATTAACTGAGTATAAATGTGAGACTGGGCCACTTTTTTTCCTGGTTTTCTCCAAAACAGGCACATTTTTGTTAGGTTTCTGTTAACACTCTTATAGTCTTATAGTCTTATAGTCAAAGGATACAGTCTGTTTCAACATTGCCTGTAATTAAATAATATTAATACTTATTAATACATATTAACAACATAATTTATTTGCATTACTGACCAAGTGTGAGATCGAGACAGCTTCTTTTTGTGTATTTATGGACCAAGACAGAAAAGGCTGTACTACAAGACAGCTCAGCGTTGCACGTGCAAACTCTTAGCCATGAATAGTGCGTTGAAAAAATTGGCCAATGCTGTGGATTGTACTAGCCTGTTAAAGACAACAAGGCTGTCTAAAGTTCTAAGCTAGAATACAATGTATGTTAGAGCTTGCTGACCTTGGCAACTTGACTACACAATATACAAAAAGACAAAAAGACCACCATAAAAGTGTTACCGATGACTACAATCAGGGACAAAAGTAGTTGACACACTTGTTCAAAATGGGTGCTTTTATCAAACATTTAATTCATTTATTATTTCATTCCTTTTAAACGCCGTAAACCCCCTCACCCCCCGAATGAACGTTGTCTGAAGTAAAAGAAAGACTTAAAGGTCCAACATACAACATTGATTTTGGGGGGAGGGGGTTGGGGTAGACAGGGGAAGGGAATAGGTATGTTCACGATGCAAAAAGGGGCCATTTTACGGAAGTGTCTCAACACTTTTGTCCTTCATTGTAGCTTCACATTCCATTAACCAGATTTTACTGGTGTGACAGTAAAATTGCTTTTACACATACTTTCAGATCACTGATTTTATTTATTGACTGGCCTCAGCTGAGCAGCCTACCTGGTGTGATCTGACTGTGAATAAACTGAAGCATTTCCAAGTCTGGTAAGCCAAGATGGCGAGCAACAGTGATATTCTCATAGCCAGCTTTCATCTTGTCATTTAAGCTATTTGATGTTCCTAACAAAATAAAGAATGAGAGAAGCTGACAAATCCCAAACAGCATATATCTGATTTTTGAAAGGACATATTTGCAATTTCTAGGGTTTACTATCAAGGAGAGTTTAATATGCTCTTAAAAAATGTTTGGGTTTATTTTTGGAAAGAGTTTCACAGGCATGTTTTTTAAACTTACAGGCACTTCCACATAACCACTTATTAGAACCTCACAAGGCGTGGGGGAGGGTAGCCTGTTAAATGGTAGGGAATGGGAGGACAGGAGAGAAATGAAGTAAATTATGAAACTGTGAAGGAGGAGTAAAAACTCTGGCTAAAAAATTCGACTCTTAATGGGTGAGAAACTATAAAAGTTGTATGATTATTATGCTGCATACCTTCAGTACCAAAGAGGACTAGAGCAAATTCATCCTTTGTGTTTGCAAACATCTAAAGAAAAACAGTGCACAATTAAATTTGTAAGGGCAGTCTCAATATCATAAATCATAATAAAAATAACCTGGTTAAAAATTGAATTAGAAAATTACAAATGTAATGATCCTATTTAAGTAAACATTTAAGCCCAAGCCTCTCAACCTTTTACAAAAATATTTTAAACCCAAAAACCTGAATCAGAAGAGTGATGAACATAACCACTAATAACATTTTTTTAAGGCTCAAAATGAATTTGGGACTGTTGTTGGTCGTGTCAACGCACCAAAGAAATTTGAGCTCGGTCACATCTCTCTCCGGACTGGTCAAAAAGTTAATGCAATCCTAACAAGCAAAAACATACAGTGAAAAAAAAGCTTGTCCTCTTAAAACTTAATGGTGTGAAATGTGTTTTTCTTTTGGCACTTATTTACATGGCCAGTAAAGTGACAAATGGTCATCTTGGTCAGACATTGTTGCTTGACTGACCATTATTTTTGAGCCCTGTTTTGGGTGATTACTTTAATCAAATCAAAATATGGCCAGGAGCTCGAGGGCTTGTTAAACAGAACTTTCTAACCTTCCTCTGTAGGATCATGTTGATGGCCTTCACAGATGTCTCCAGGGAAGTAGCATGACCAGGTGCCGCTTGGCACATTGAAGGACTTACATCAAGAATAATAACAACAGCATCCTGTGTAAACAACACACATAAACAAAAAAAAATACTTGTAAACAACACGTCACATTGATTTAGCAGCAGGGGAAGACTGGAAGGGCGAGGAGTCTGAGGTTATTCACCATTTACAAAAATTTTCCAAAAAATCTAGTTGAAAAGTGAAATATGTCACATAGCTTTTCGTGTCATTCCAGTGGAAAATTTTTTGGAGCAACGGAACATCTAGAGACGTAGTCCTGTTTTTCCAGACGGAAGGTTCCAATTAGGAATTGGTGTTCTATTTGTTAAAACCCATCTTTGATACCAGTGTTTCAGACTTTCGCAGCCATGTTTTGGGTAAAGGAACTGATTCGTGCAAATGGTACAAATGTCAACACAATTCAAAAAAATGAAATTTCCCATGAGTCCTGAATTTTGTTTACCATTTGTCAAAGCCGTGGTTTGCCCATGTAAATGGTAAACAACCTCAATATCCAGCAAACACCTTCTAATGCTTTGCACCTATAGGAATGGTGTACAACTGGTGATGTCACTTTGTTACAAATAGGGGTAGTACAGAAAGGAAGCTCTTCTCAAATAGACTTGTCCCGGGAAACATGTCAACCTTTTGACTGACCCATTGTCTCTTTTCTCACCTTGCAGTTTTATATTTGATCGATATACCCCAGCTTTTTCTCCTTTGTTTCAAATAAAAGAAATTTAATGCTCGAAGTTGCAAGTAGCCCCTAACTCCTTCACTTCTCAGCAATACGTTGGCGCCCAAAATAAAAAAATCCTTTATTGTAATACTTTTTAACCCAAGCATCGATCATGATATACCAACGAAAACGTGAGAAGGAAAGCTTGCTAAGCTAAATGAAGCTTTCAACTCTTGAATAGAAACTCAACGTCATTTTTTAGAATTGATTTTTACGGGATTTAGATCATCGTTGAAATACCCCACAGTCAACTTCACATTAGTTACAACGTTTCATTGATTTTGACAGCAATTTCGTTCGTCATTTCGAAACATGTTACCTCAGATAGATAACTGACTTTTAAGGTGAAAGATCATTAATTTGCAACCTCGCTAAATTCAATCATTTTGGTTTCAAAATGCTTCGATCGATTACATTCTTACCTTTGCAGCCGCCATTTTGTACTGGTGACGTCACACGATCAAGGCCGTGCTTGCCCGATGAATTTCCCGCCAAATGTTCTTCAAGTTAGTCACGCGATCATTTCCTCGGTTGTGTGACAAGAAAAGTGACTCGATCAGCTCGATCAGCCCCTTTGGAAGGAATCAGGGATCAAATTTTTCTGAATAAAAATGTTGAAAAGTTTTCATGTGCTTATTCTAAGATTCAATGGCCGTTTAAGGGGCGGGGGGGCCGGGGGGGACTCCGCATATGAAAGGGCTGGGATGCTCGTCGTCTCGCTTAGGGGTGTGAATTTCGGATTTTGGTCTCACTTAAGGTGTTTTGGGCAAAACACCATCATATTTAGTCGTGAAGGTCTCGTTTAGGGTTGCACGCGAAAAAATATAAATATATACATATGAAATGTATATTTTTAATTCGTTTTATTTACTCCATTCAGTCCATTCATATAATCCAAGTTTTCTCATTTGTCTGTGTTTTAACATGGTCCCTTTTAGGGGTCAAAAAAAGCTTGGGCCACCCCCAGATTAGCCTCCCACGCAGACGTTCTTACGAATTCAAAATTTCTGACGAGCATCCCCACCCCTTTCATATGCGGAGTCCCACTCCCTCGGGGCGGGGGGGTCGGCGGGGGAAGCAGTAAAGGAGGGAGAGAGGATTGAGGACAACCTCGTCCAAAGCCAGGGAAAAGCGCCCTGGGAACGAGGTTGGATTGGGGAGAGAAGATAGCCTGCGTAGCAGAGCGTAGCAGGCTCTTGGAAGTAGTGGGTCCAAGAAAGAACGAGCGCGTGAAAGGGAGACTTTTCTAGCGCGGCCGTTCTTTCTTGGGCCTGCTACGCAGAATAAGAGATGAAAAAGGACCCTTTTATCTCCATCCCGTCCCTCTCCCCTGTAGGCTGCTTTAAGGCGGGTAGGCCTTTCCCGATTGCGCTGAGCACCTTTTGAGCACTTTTTTGAGTTTGGAGCACTATTTTGCATTTTGAGCACCCTTAAGCACTTTTTCGCACTTTGGGCAACATTTGAGCAATATTGCACATTTCGAGCAAATTTCGAGCAACATATGTCTTCTAAAACATTTTAAAGCAAAAACTGTGTGTGGCTCGCAACGAGAGTCGTGTTCCAGGTCATAAATTTGAATAAATAATGGCGTTGTCAAGAATAAAAGACCGTTGTCATGGAAAGGCACGTGAACTTATCCTTACTGAGCGTGAGAATAGAAGTTTCTGATTGGCTGATGTATCATGCGTGTGTCATCTCAAATTTCTAAATCATCTGATGTCTAGGGTCTAGGTCTAGTACTGCTGAATTTATTTACAATTCGTAACCGGCTTTAGTTTTTTAAAAATATCATTGTTCTATATTCTATCAACCTTTCATAACAACCTGTCGAATAACACTACGCAAAATAGATTGTTAATTACTTCAGTAAAAATTGACATATTTACGAAAAGTTTAGAGGTAACTGTTCACAACTTTTAGCATTTTTTGAGCACTATTTTGAGATTTTGAGCACTTTTTGAGCACTTTTTAGCCATTTTTGCCAGCAGTTTTTTAGGATTTTACGAGCGCAATCGGGAAAGGCTTAAAGGCGGGCCGCGCGAACAAGGAAGTTAGTACTGGCTGCGAGCAGAGGTTTCTCTCTTGCATGGCTTTTAGCGTTCACGAAGTCGTCGTTCGCGTGTCTAACCAAGTATGCGACAGATTAGCCATGCCAACGACTTCGTAAACGCTAAAAGCCATGCAAGAAAAAAAACCTCTGCACGCACAGTAGGAAGTTAGCCCGGATAAGTTAGGCCGTCATACCTCAAAAGGAAAGCGCTTGTATCCACCACACGCGAACATACCCACCAGGCAGGTGTATGGGAAAACCGAAAGGGCTTTTTAACCTATAATCTAAAAAATGATTACGAGCAAAAACTGAATAAAAATGAGCTTTCGATTTCCTCGCTTGAGATTTTCTAGTCGATTTTTGTCTAAATAAGCTGGCAGTTAATGAAGGACAACAACCGCCCGTTTGAATATAATTTGCTGGCGATAGTAGTTTTTCATGTTCTTAAGAAATCGTCAATAGACAGATGTTCTAACTTCAGCGTATTTTAATTTTTTATTTGAATGTATTTGTCAGTTGTTGTGTTTTTCGTGCATTCAATTGAAAAAATTTTGAGATTTATGACCCGCACAAAATTATAACCGTCAATATTTGCTCAACGTCCCTGGCTAGAGCGGCGAGGAGCGAGGACAGACGGTTGTATTTACAGGCTACTACCACGCAAGTTTTGGTTATTTTTACCGCGATAATGGTTAATTTTGGTAAGCAGGGCTAAAAATAGATCAGGTATTGTTTTGCAATTTTTGGTGACCGGCCGGAAACCCCTGAGTACTGGACATTTTATCTGAGACATGTGGTACAAATCTAAACGGCAAAAACCGTGGACGAGGGGCTGCCGGTCGTCAACGTTAGATCTCGAGAGAGAACTTATCAGCTAAAAATTTACTTGAATAAGTCCAAAGGCTACTGCAAAACTGAACTGAAAAAGTGCATTATTTAAACTTTTACTTTGTTTCTTTTCGACTGGTTCCAAAAGCATCTGCATCTTCAGTGTAGATTTCAGTAGAACTTTCCACGATCATAGAGTCTTTAAATAGAGCATAACGATAATCAGTCACACCTCCATAGCCTAGAGGTCACTTTTTTCATATTCCGTTTTACAACACTGCTATGTAAACTAAAACCTGAGCGAATCTGTCGATCTGTGGATCCTTTTACCTGGCCCCAAGATCTGGTACTAGTCCCTTACAACGCCATTTTCGTTGCGATCATAATATGACAGACTCTGCCATAAATCTGGCTTCCTTCTCTTTTAGAAACAAAATGAAAACAGCACTCATTTTTTCGCAGCTGTGTATCTTTCCAGTTCCAAGAGTCCGCACCATGATAACAGCTGATGATGTTTACTCACCAATGAGGATAAAATATATTCTCTAGTCCTGTCATAATTCTTTTTTCCTTTTTATCTCAAGAGCTTCCAGAATCACTACTGGCCTGCTGGTCTTACGCATTTTCACGTTCCTTATGAAAACTATTACAGTAAAGATTTAACCCCAAATATTTATACAAATGTCACATGCAAAGTTACTCTTACTTCCGACGACCACGTTATTTTTAGCTGGTCACGTTGTTTCCTCTTTCTAAAAAAATCTCCCGCCGCACTATTTGAATGATATACGGCAGGTTTTTTAGTCACGGGAGAACAAAACAGAAATCTTTTTTTGGAAAACCACGGGGAGTGTTACAAAATACATAGGCTGTGTTTTCACTAGGGCGATTAACTAGCTGAACATTCTTTCTAAGATTTGTTTACAAACCGACTTTTATTAGTTAAACGTGACAACTGTTTTCACTGTGAAATTTAACCGGCAATCTAAGCCACTAACTCTCAGAGGATTCAAATTGCAAAAGCGCGCCATAATAAAAAATGAAAGGGGACGAAGTGCTTGAATGTAATGACTTCTCTTGTGATTATTTTCGCTGTATTTTTGCGAAGGAGAAGGAGTTTTTTTCAGCAAATGAGGCTTATGTCCTTACAAATTAAGAAGATGCGACGAAATCTTTTAATTCTGTCAATCCAACAACGAAACAACATTCAGTGCCATAACTGGGATAAGCGCAAGACTATGTGGGTTTATCCAAGACCACAATTCTGGTTTAAAGGACCTGGCCGAAGAAATAGAGAATCCAATGGGGTCGGTGGGATTGTAAATCGAAAGAAATGACCGTTAGAATTGTCTGCCATGTTGAATTTCTCAAGTTCAACCAAGAGGCAATAGTCTGGAAAATAATATTACCAGATTATTTGGCAGGCGTCTGTCACTACGCGCGGCCCGATTGGTTATTGCGTTTATCAGGACAAGTTATACCATCTCGCGAGGTAGTATAACTCTGCGTGAATTTCCGCTAGTAAAGGCGAGAAAATCCCTTGTTTTTGCTTGTGAAAACAGCTCGCATTTTTATCTAGCTAAAACCAAGACGAGGTGTTTTCACAGTATTTCCGGACTTTTCCGGCTTTATCTAGTTAAAATTGTTCTAGTGAAAACACAGCCATAGTTCACTGTCACCTGGTGTCTTGAATTGTCCAGGCATTAGAAAATATGCAACGCAACAAAGCATGACTTACTTAACACGATCCCACTTGCGGATAGAGCCGTTACTCCTCACTCGGGAGAGGGACGATTGCATTTATAGCAGGCTAGATAAATAGCGACCATCATACATTATTGTTTTATGTAAAACATTGCACTGGATAAGATTACAACTCCACTCTATTTTCGGTCAGAACACTGCTGAGAGGTAACATGACCAATTCCTGATTTAGAAACAGTAGTTACCCCTTGGGGGTACAAGACCAGAAACCCTATATAAACGGTTTTGTTACAAACATCCTGCAGAAAGATATAGAAAGAGCTAGCAAGAGTATCATCCCTGAAGACTTGAAATTTCCGTGGAACTTTCACAAAGGCAAGGAGATGATTTACACCCAACTCGAGCAACAAAGTTCCCTGTCTTATCCTTCAGAGACGCCGATCGAGTCTAGTTTAAGGCGGCTGTACTCTCCGCAAGAGTTTCTTTTGGAGACAAGTATTGTAGTCCTGGTTTTGGCTTGTTTTGTAACAATCAGCTTTGCGGCAAGACTTCTCAAGGATGATGTGTGCTGCAGTGGTTTTGTTCCTGTGTAAAGTCTAAATCTGTACAATGCATCTTTCGCGTTAAAGATGCTCCGTTTCGAAGGCAGAAGCAGTCATTAGACAGTGGCTCTGGTAAAATCATGAGGTCCAGGAATTAGCCATGAGCTTGAGAAAACCGAGCTGGACGTTTCTTTTTTGGTTAGAACAAGCAGACGCACATTGTTCACTTACGTCTCAGGATCAGCTACCATCCGGACGTTTTTTCAGTGTATAAAAACTGGGCGGTCTGTGGTTGGTACCGATAGCAATCACAAGTTTTTTTGAACCGCCACGTGCAATCGATACACGCGTCTGGCAGTCGATCGAGTCTATCCTGCAGAAACTTGAACATTGCGCCAACTAAACTGTCTAACAGCACTGTGAAAAGCACTGCAAGACTATGGTTATTTCAATATCATCGGTTTTATGGGAAGACATGATGTCGAAAGTTGATGGACTTCATAAACGAAGGAATTAGCTAAAGATTATTGAATAGGCATTGAGAACTGCAAAAAGTATTGCTTTGTTGATGATTTAAGTGTGAAAATATTGTTTTATTATCATTCATTATGTATTAGATGTAATTTTTGATATGTATAATGCTTATTGCTTCCTGAAAGAAAGTCGTTTATTATTCAAAGCTCGTGTAAGAAATTAAGTAATTTAAGTCTTCTTAAAAGTATTATATAAACCGTTTATTGTCCACATGATGTCGATAAAGTTCATTGAATAGGAGGAACACATTTTATTTACATGATTTCCAGAGTAGTGTTGCATCAGGTTAGACCCATGAGGTGTTAAATGGGATAGTAGATTTTTTGGACTGTTAACACTTCTGTTTCGTCGAATTTTTCATTTGAGCTTTCTACTGCTACAATCTATACAAGAGAACCTCCTGACGTAGTGTAGCTCCATGTGTTAAAGATCAAATATTATATTACGTTCTTTGTCAATAGCCTAGCCTGTTCCAGGCTACGAGATAGTCGGGTCCGCGGGGACTGAGTAAGCGCGAACACAAAACAAAACGGGATTTTTGGGATGACGAACCTGTTACGTTTTAATGTCGTTTCAGGCCTGCTATAGGAAAAGTCCTTTTAACAAAAGGGAATTGGCCCCCAGAGGAGTACTTGGACGCCAAAAATCAAATCCCAAAAAATTTCCTGTGATTCTAACAAAACCTAGTAAAATCCCTGGACCAAACATTAAACCCCAAGAACCCTTGCTGTATTCACCTCGGGCACTTTATGGAGTATTTTATAACTGGTTTTGTGGAATATGTAGTTTGAGATACAACAATCTGTTAAAAACAAGTTGGATTCTACCAGGGGGATACTTGAAAGTTTTCATAAGGGAAGGCCAATCCCTTACCCTTACTCTTTCATACACTCCTTTTGACTGAAAAGGTACCCCCCACTTATGAATACCTTCTGATTGACAAATCGTAACCGTTTCAGTCACATACCTACAGTAGTTTTGGAACTTTGCATCCTTTTTAACTGCAGCAAATACATTGTTTTTAAAATGCTGTATGAATAAATCACAAAACCAGAACGTTTTCTCGAGTTTTTCACAGACATAAAATGCATCTGTTAGCCCTCATGATTCATGAATCTTCAGGCCGTTTTACCCCCAAAAAATCCATTTAAACAAAACATACAAAAAATATATCCTTAAGAAATCATCCGAGTATCCCCTGGGGAATTACCTTCCACGATTTATCAAAACTTTGAGCAACAATATTGTATAGAAATAATCATTTTATTCAGTATTAAATTATTTTATTTGAATACTCGTGGCCGGATGTAAAATACAATTCAAGACAGGAATAAATCAATTCTAAGTTAAAAGATAATGAAAATAATAAAAAAAACACATTTCTTCCAGCCAAATTTTTCGAGTCCTGCCAATAAAGGGTTCAGATCCCTCAAATGATTGGAACACAAGAGGACTGGGGAGTGTTTAAGCAGCTTCCAATTAACTGCCGAAGAGTGGCATACCTTATCATGCGTCTATTTTTAATTACAAATGCTATATTTTACTGTATTTAGAGACTCCAGGCTCAAGGTTCTCTTGCACAGTAACAGACCATTATTATATTCATTCCGAACAGTAAGAGCTAAACAATGCAAAACAAGCTAAAGTTTTCAAGTAAAAGAAGTCAAGTATGACGGACCCCAGTTACAGTGCTCAAAATGATTTTAGGGAGGTTCGACCGGTAAAAATATTAAACCAAAAAAGTTCACTAATAACAGCTTGTAATCTCAAAATTATCTTTTACCGGTTCTAGTTATCGCTAGCTATAGACCTTTCAAAAAGAGGCGAGCATGTAAGTAGAAAAAAAGAAACATGCTACCTAACTGTGATTCACTTAATAATGCCGTTGAAAGTTCGCATGTGAGGAAAGTCTTGTGCGGTCAAAGATTGATTGTTTCGTTTAGTTCTGTCTTTACCGTCGAATACAATAAGTCGTGACTGGTCAACATTACAGGTGCGTGAATTTTTTTGGCCTGTCAAGTCGCCATTCTGGCCGGATATTGTCCGTTTAAGGCCTTAAGTTGTTTCATATTTTAGGTTAGTGATAGTATAAAATGGGCCACAGGGACGAGTCAGTGCTGAAAGAGAAAAAAAACTTGTTTAAAAACACCGATGATGCATGATATAACTCACAAATTCACTGTCTACAAGTTTTGGTTGAAATAGCAGTAGATTGGACTTCAGTGAATCAGCCAATGCAATTAGTCCCGTTTTGTCTAGTTGGGAATTTATTGCAAGCCAGAATCCCCGGCCAGGTGAAGCCAAATCTCTGCATAAGCGCCTCGCAGCCCCCTCTTGCTTGGTTACAAAGCTCTCTGCAAGGCTGGCGTGGTTCTTCGCAGGGCGGAGCGTAAACAGAGCACAGGAACTGGGCCAAATATGGGGAACAGCCCACTTTCACAAGTGGAAAAAATTGATGAACCTCTAAAGCGGCCTCTTCTTGTGTTCGATGGTTCAAAATGTTTGGGAACAACGTCATGTTCTGTTGCAGACCACTGCAGAGTGGAATGACCAGTGCTTCACAGCGGCCTGAATTGGCAACTAACGATTGAAATGATAATTTAAAAAATGAAGAAATGTAATGACTAGTCATATTACAGGAGACATAAAACCCGCAAAGATAAGTTGGTTCAAAGCGATTTTTGCATGAGTCGAGAGTGCGTTTTGTTTTCGAATTGCAGAAAAATCTTTTAACTGTCCACAACCACTGATCTAAAAACCTGCGTTGCGGGTGAGATGGTTTTCTCTATCCAGTTTTCCCTGGCTACGGTAGAAAAGAAGCTCATGTCATCCACAGGAGGTGCTAGGGAAGGTGCTTATATTTAATGCCAAAATCACCGGAAATTCGGTAAAAAAATAGAAGAAACGCTTCTAGTCGGAGGTTGACTTTTTTTGGGAAACGTGGACCATCCCGGGCTTCAAAGAGAGGAGTATTACCAGTCAGATCGGCAGTAACCACTTCGTTTTTTGTTTGGTCCGATCCCCGGGGAGGGGGGGTACTCCCTTATATAAAAAAAACCAATACAAAAACCGTTTGCGATCAATCTTGCTCAACGTGCCGCGTCGGATCCAAAAAGATCTTGATCAGTCAAAATAGATCAAATTAAAAACGTTGCAGTCAAGAAGACTTTTGCAGGGACTGATCAAATAACGTGAAATAGAGTTAAGTTGCGATATTTGGACTGGCCAATACTAGTACTGGTATTGGTCAGTTGAAATATCGTAACTTAACTCTATTTCACGTTGTCTGATCAGTCCCTGCAAAAGTCTTCTTGACTGTAACGTTTTCAATAAGCTGTATAGGTATGTGCCGCCCCATCAGGTACGGTTTGTGAGCCGTTTTGGTCTAAAAACGGGTTTACACTTTGCACATTTTAATTTGGACTGGAACTGGGTGTGGTTTTCGAGGGAACTACGGGAGTTTATGAACGTATTTATCTTTTCAATTCCAAATGAGTAAGATTAAAGGAGAAACATGCGAATTCGAAATGGATTTGAAGAATTTTTTTGTTTGCGCTCTAATCTTAATAATGATAAGATTATTTCTGCCCACAGGCCAGGTCTGAAAACGGGTGTGGAAAATTACATTTTTTGGTCTGAAAGAGGGTCAGGATTTGGAGAACCGGGCGGCACATCCCCACCTAGAATTCCCAGGAGTACCCCCCGGGAGTCCCATCTCGTAGGGACCTACACATAGCTAAACGTTTGGTCATAACACGCTTCAGACCAAGTGGAGATCTCCGCCGGCTAAACCTCAGAAGATCTTGCGATTAATTGTCCTTCCATTCTTTCTTGGTTAGTTGTTGTTCTGTGTACAACAACTACAGTTGTAGTTACAACTAACTACTATTAGTTATTGTTCTGGTCAGGCAGGCATGCGAAAAGTACCCAAAGTTTGAATATAAATGTAGTGAGACCTACTTACCGGCGGAAGAGGGTGTGGTCTTGGCCACCTGGGTGGGACGCGATCCGTCAATACATTGAGAGGACTCGCCTTTTCTTGGTAACTTGGAGCAAGACACTGGAAACTTGAATCCTATCTCGCGAAATTGAACACGACAACTCTTTCTGACACGAACACAGAGCTCTTTACAAGGCAAAGTTTTGTATGATCTGCAACGCGGGATATACAAGGAGCACAGAAAGAAGTTTAACTCTGATGAGCAGTTTGATTGAATAACAGGGCGAAATTTGCTTAGTTCACCAGAAGCCTCGCTTTGACTTTTGTGCCTGAAGAAGTTGGGCATCCGGGTCGTTTTGTATTGCTGAGCACTGCATGTAGCATCAGCTATGCGTTCACATCTGTCTTTTGCTGCAAAAATAAAACAATTTTTTAGATTACCTGAAATAATCCGTTTCTTAGTCAGCTAAATCATTTCCATTGGCAATGATCTTTGGCAGGAAACCCCAAAAAAGTTAGTTAATCGCTCATTTTACCTGCAGTCTGTTCGTTAATCTAAGACACACAATAAGACTGTAAGACAGTTAGCCAGTCTTTTACCAAGTCATTTCGCCGTGACTGTCCGTTGCACAGTCTTGCGATAAGAGCGTCATTCTGATTTTTAATCAGTACAGGTTCAGATAAAAATGTTAACAATCAGTCCCCGATAATCTATAGATTGGGTAGAACGCGCCTAAGAAATATGAGGCCAGCGGAAAAATAGTCTCCTTCGCAGCCGTTATTAGGGTCGTCACTCGTCACGCAACGCTCCTCCCCACTAGGAGCGTTGCGTGACGAGTGACGACCCTAATAACGGCTGCGAAGGAGACTAGCGGAAAAAGGGCTGCCGTCAAACGTGACTCTAGTTTCACGTTCACGTATCTTATGTACCTGGTTCCAGTGGCTTCATAGCTCAGTTGGTAGAGCATCGCACCGGTAATCGCGAGGTCACGGGTTCAAACCCCGTTGAAGTCCTGAATTTTTTTCAGGCTTATTTACGCACTTGCATAAATTGTGTTCACTGCGACGATCATTTCTTCTCTTTCGTTTCATTTCCGCAGTTCATATATGATTTATTTCATATATCATTAACACTAATCTTACCTTCCGTCGGGCGTGGCGGTTGGGTCGTGACTGCAGCGATGGTCGCCAAGTCCACGCATATTCCAGGGTCATTCCTCTCAGGGAACTTTTCACATGCCATGCTCTCTGGCCACGAATAACCAAACTTTTGTAACAAAGGAAGACACCCATTCTTTACTCGGTTACAGAGACCCCTACATGGCGGCAGCGGTCTATGCAGGATCGTGCAAATAGGTGCATAGAGCGAACACAGAAATAGTGTCAAGTACGAAGAACAGTTGGTTAGTACCAAGGGGTAAAACTGATGAACTTCCAAGGCTGCCTCCCCTTGGGTTTTGTGATGGACAAGGTTGGGAAACATCGTCATGTTGTATGGTAAGTTTTGGCAAAATGGAATCGTCAAAACCTGGCATTTGCCTGAGAAGAAAACAAATTAAAGGAGCTACAGGTCACGAAATTCATCAAAATTCAAACATTGAGAACTTCCGCCAAATTGAGTAAAATATGAAAATATCCGCTCAAAACACGAGGAGAAGGAATATTTATGTAAACAGAAGATTAAAACGGATTGGAGTAGTGGCTTTTCAAAACTTGTTAGCCAAACAGTTTTTCAGCGTTCGTTTTTGCGCTTTTGTAACTTTTGATTTAATGCTTTGGAGACACCTTTGTTTGTCGTGAAGCTGTGATTTTCATATTTAGAAGTAGTTTCTTCACTAACGCTGAGTACCATAGAGAAAAATAACTTGGCAATTTTGAAACAGCCCCTTTCCAGAGAATTTATGAAGTTTTCAGTTATTTTCACCTTTGTAAACTATTTTGAAAGAGGCTCACGACCAAAAAGCAAAACAAGTTTTCAAATTAATACATAAAAGCCGGTAAAAAGTCAAATGCACATTTCTACTGTTAATACCAAATTTATGTTTCCACCACTTAACAAGAAAGTTGATCAACCCTACATGTTTTGAAAAATTTTATGTAAGTTCATGCTGAAACATGCTTCTCACGATTTTAAAGTTTTTATGACAAGAATTCCACTGACAGTGAGCCTTTGCTTCGCGCATCAAGGTATGGAAATATCGATGGAGCCTGGTGGACAAGGAGGGTGACAATGGTTAAGAAGACACGTCTTAAATAAATCTTACCTGGTACAGGTGGTGGCCTAGAAATAGCCACTTCAGTTGAAGGCCCCATGTAACAGCTAGCCTCATCTTTACGTGGGAAGTTTTTACATTTGAGATCCGTTGGCCATTGAAAAGAATTTTGTCTGTGGACTTGATTAATGAAACGCTTGCACTGCGATCTTGTTTGCACACAGAATTCTCTGCAAGGAGGCAAATGGGTCTTGGAGCCTTCACAAGATGGAGCGTACATTGGGCACAGAAAACGGGCTAACATGGACGAACACTCTTTAGGAGCGACTAAAAAGAGGTCATTGAACCGATTAAAGCTTGCGCGGACAGCCTGCTCAGTCACATGATCAAAGTAGTTAGGCATCTGTGCATACCCGGGTGGAAGGGTCTCGTTGTTTGCCATGCATTGGGTTAACATTATTGGCTGACATCCTGTTGCTGTGTGGGCAAATAAGAACGAAAGAGATGCATGGCTTTCATCACAGGTGATAGCTATACACAAAAACTTCAAGCCAACAACAGTACGTGCTAAATAAATAAAAGCATTATTATTTAACCCGTTTTTTAAATGCTTTGCGAGAGTAGCCTCAGGTCGTTAGAATTTTTTTGTTTTAATGGTTGTCCTAATATTTGACACCAACCCTAAGTATCAAGCTGTAAAAACACTCAGTTAACAGCCTCTTTGCCTCTGAAAATTCAAGAGAGTTCTTCCTCGTGTTCAGTCGATGCATTTCTCTCTTCATTTTCAGACTTCTTTCTTGATAGCGCGATGAGCTTTATTCCAAGTTACGGATCAAGGAAATAAGACCGGGGCATAGTACACCAAAGTTCGACATCGTGCATGGCTATCCCTACACACGAAGCACTCGTGGGGATAACCCCGCAAAATTAAGTTAAACTTTTGATTTGCAAAGTTTTGTCAAAATATTGAAATAAGTACGCAGTTTACGCTTAGAGATCCGATGTTTACACAGATTTTGCATAATTCGCCTCTGGTAACTTGTTAAAAAACGACTTGTATACAGTCAAAGCTCTAAAACCGACCTCGAAGTCGCGCCTATTGTTGGTCTTGGGGAGGTGAATGTAGACTGCAAAACAGTCCGTATTTTTGCGTATTCAACTAAGCGCTAGCAGTCAAACAAAATGTCCGGAACGAGGCTGAAAACAGAGAGCGAGACTGGGGAGAGAACCTTCGCCCGCTTCGCGTGCGCAAGAGTCTTGCGCCACGCTTTACCGATTTCTTTACTGATTTTGAGAAAAAAACCGACTGTTTTGCAGTCTAAGGTGAATGATGAAAATGTTGAACTCGAGGGTGTTTGTGTTACAAAGGAGTCCGTTATTATAGTTTTAATGGTACGTGTTAAATAAATTGAAACAAAGATGGTGAAGACTGATTTCAAGTTATTTCTTACCAAGTGTGTTCTTTGGCCACGATCCATTAAAACACTGTGATGTAGCCTCTTTAGGATGATTTCGACATTTCATTGCTGAACCTAAGTTGATTCCAAATCGCTGGAGTTCTTTCCTACAGCTCTTCATAGCGCGCTTGCAGAGCTCTTTGCAGGGAGAAACAGGCTTCTGGGTACCATTACAAGGAGGTGCCAAAATGGAGCATAAAAAGGGGGCCATATCAGGAGAGCACTTGCTTTTTAAGAGCCGGTCAAATTTGCGTTTTATCGCTAGCTTGGCATCGTCTTGTGACCGGTGATTCAAGAAGTTTGGAAACTGGGTCGTAGTGTATGGCATATTTTGACAGAATGAAATTGTTATAGGCTCACAGCGATGTGCACCTACAGAAAGGAATTAAGAAAACAAATTTAATCAATCATCAATCAATCATCGGCAAACAAACGCATAGCTTTTTTGCCACACACAACAAGAGCTGATTAAATAAGACATTAAAAAAAGATTGTAGTGTAACGCTACCACTAACTTCACACACAACCCCACCCCTCCCCCCTCTCCACTCGTCTCCACACGTCAAAGGCTGATCCGCATCCTGCCCCTCAAAAAAGAAAAGTAAAAGAAGGGTGTGGCATTCACGTAGGTTTGATCCATGCACCCTCTGGTTCGAAGTAAACCCAGGTATCCCTTCGTCAACTCAGACACAAACTTGGTTATCTCAGGTTGCACCCTCCCCTCCGTTAATCAAAAACCTGGTCGATGCAACTTGGAATGGTCGGTATGCGCAGCTAAAACTGACAGCAGAAATGTATAGGGAAGGAATCAAGATAACATTAAGCGGCAAGGAACGGCTTCATTCTGACTTGTAATGTTTGTTTTGTAATATTGCAATAGTAAAACTTACAGCAATATAATGTTGGTTTATATGATTTGCTTTCTTGCTAAGAATAGATATATCTTGGGTTGCACGTGACGTCACCAAAAATCAAACTAAGAAACTATCGATTCCTCTGAGTTTCTACTTCCACGAGGTATTACAGTACCTAAACACCTTTACATAAACAAATTTTTGGTTCGAAAGGGTTCTTCGTTTTGCGAGAGAGGACGCTTGAATTTCCAGGCTTTTGCGTGACGCAGCATTTAGCTGGCGGCCGGGAAAGCTCTTATGTGGGTTAATTTTAACATTACCGATTTTGGGAGATTTTGCAATCTAAACATTCGTTGTTGCAGAATAAATGTTACTGTAATCTTTATGAGTTCCTCAAGCGAAGAATTCACGCATTAGTAGGAAAAATCGAAAACAGACGTTTCTGTTGGTATCCGGAGGCCATATTGGTGTTCCTGAAAGGGACACCAACATAGACTACGAGTAGTCCCCCATTTTTCCTCAGGGAAAGTAGAGCGAGCGAAACGCGAGGGCGCGTGAAAATCACCCCACGCGAGAAAAGGCGACACGCTCCCCGCCGCGTGTCGCCTTTTCTCGCGTGGGGTGATTTTCACGCGTGCTCGCGTTTCGCTCGCTCTACTATCCCTGAGGAAAAATGGGGGACTACTCGTAGTCTAACACCGAAGCTTTACAAATTTTGGTAAACCGTTTTTCCCAATATCTCGCATTTGAAATATTTCACAGACCTGATTCTTGGCAAGGGTTTTTGTATATTTATCTTTTTTCATTTCCCAGATTCTAGTCCTTCTGTATTGAATGGTTTGCATTTTTATTTTTCATTGCGTGACAGTGCAAGCCGAGAACACATGGTTTACTTTGCACGATTTAGTTGCAATAGAAATCCTGTATGGTGGGTCTGTTTTCATATACTAGTTATTCAATGTTTTCGAGCAGTATACAGAGAAATATCTCACGAACGACACACGAGCCTTTAAATTAGATAAGGCATTAACCTACCTGGCTGAGACCTTAAAAGCCGCACGCGTTTGCCTCTCATCTCATCACCTCGAGAGTTTTGGCGACCAGCCAAAGAGTAGGAACTGTTTGCCTTGTCTTGACTCTCTGTTTAAATTGAAACAGTTTCGTTACAATTTGAACCGTGGTTTTTCTCCTTTTTCGTAAAAATTACTTAGCATCGAAGCGTCGCGCGGTCATTTCGCGCTTGTCCTATTCGCGCGCACACTCTCGAGGTCCTCTTTTCAACACCCCGGGTTCACCACCCTCATAAAAATATTTGCGTCTGTTCACTAGCCTGCGAACAGCAGACGCATTTCCGGTCGTCGCTTCTCTCGACCGGAAATGCGTCTGCTGTTCGCAGGCTACGTGTTCACGACCCACACAAAAATTTTTGCGTCGGCGTTGAACTGATCGAAAGCCTCAGTAAAGCATTTCCGTTATTATGCTCACCTTTTTTCGGTCAATTTGTTTCAAAACCAATTTTTGCTAAAACTTTAACTTCAATTTAAACTTTTTTAAAAACATATGAGGAAATTCCAAAACTTCATCATCTCGCAGGGAGATTGTCATCGCCAGACTAAATTATTTAACTATGGTAAACAAACCTTGGGGCTCCTTTGAATTACAGCTATTTGACACATATCTTTGATGACATTTTCTATGGCCTTCCGTTACGCCGGTCACATGTTGATCCACGAAATAGGACTTGCAACATGGAATACTTATTTGACCGTCTCTATACTCATTCAAGAGCTGAGTTACTAAACATTCTGCTTCTTAGCTCGTCCGAAGGAAGTCGCAAATAGCCGGATCTCCCTAGGAGCTGACGCCTTCGGCGCTCGTTTAAGAAATCGGTCAGTATATGTTATCCTAGGTCCGCGCCTGAAAGAACCTCACTTACAATCCCTGCTCAAAAACCTAAATTGTGTGCAGCCCATTACAAGCCTCTCCCATTGTATGAATCCTAGTAATATTTAGTTATAATGGTTAGGTTCCTCGCTTGCAAGGAGTCAGCCATCAGCTTGGAGCTTGCTGCACCTAGTACAGTGGTGGCTGTGGAACCAGCATGTGAAGCAAGAGTCTAGGCACAGATCCCCTGGCACTTTTGCATGCCGACGGGTGAATGCACACTGCAGCGCCCGTTCTGCAGGCTACCTCTTCAATCTTTCGACTCCTGTGCAACTCTGTTCCTTTCAGTATAAAAATGGAAATGGGAACGATCGCCTGATCGCAAGTCATTGAGGATCGACGGCGCTCATTATCGACTTATTACGTCATAATTGAGAACAGAGTATACAGAGAATGTATAGCCATTTCATTAGCATAAGTCCTTTTTGCAAAGAGGCATTCATCTATAGGTGAGATAGTCAAGTATTACCTTGCCATCCCTTGAACTTTTTAAGAGTGTTTAACAGACTTCGTATTTCGCCCTGCATCCACACCATACCGATGATCAAAACAACAACTGCTGCGGCCATCAAAACCACGGCCATCAGCATGACGCGCTTTTCTGTTTTAGGCTTTACAGTCTTGTCTGCTGTCTTCTTCATGGCAAAACCTTGAGAAATATTGTCCTCTATTTCTACGTCTGTAAAAAGCTGTTGATAGTCCGACTTCAGATGGATTTGCTTGAAATGAAAGTCTTTGCACGGAATGCGGAGTCTGAATGATTATCTTTAAAGGTCTCTGGTTACATTTTGTCGTCGCTGTTTTTTTTAAAAACAGACAGGTGTCAAAAGGGGCACTTCATACCCCGTACACGCAAGTTTTATCTCGTGAGCGATTTAGCTTCCGGGGAGGGGGGGAGGGGGGGTAGTCCCGCGTATAGAAGTCGAGATCAAAGCTATTTGGGTACCGTATGTTCTGCCCCAGGTATGCATGGTTTGCCCAGTTTGTTGGTCTGCAATCGGTCCCCGTTTTCGAGGGAACTTCGGGAGTGTATGAACCTATTTGTCGTTTTCATTTCTAAATGAATAAGAAAGGACAGAGTAATATGCGAATTCGAGATGAAATTCAAGAAAATCGTTTTGTTTGTTCTCTAGCACACTAAGTAACGATCCCGGGGGTGGGGTACTCCCATACATTACCTATACGGGTATGTGCCGCCCAAAGAGGTCGTGATTTTGAAGCTCCTGATTTAGAACGGGGTATCCATTTCAGAGGCGTTTTCTAGAACGGGGTATAATATTTCGAACGCACGAAAGCTCCACTTTTGTAAGCAGTCATTTGAAAGTATTCAAGGACAGATTGCTTTTAAAAACACGGTTCAATGCGTTAACAAGCAAACTGTTGTACTCTTGTTGCACCCTAGAACGGAGTATAAAAAATTGACCCATTTCTAGAACGGGGTATCAGTTTTAGGGCGAATACTAGAACGGGGTATAAAAAATTGGCCCATTTCTAGAACGGGGTATCAGTTTTAGGGGAAATTTTTTCTAGAACGGGGTGTCAATTTAGAGTCCCGGGCGGCACATACCCACCCAAAAAATACCCAAGTGCCCCCCCCGGGGTAACGATAACATCATTTCTTAGAGGCCCCGGGCCCGTTTCTCGAAAGCCCCGGAAACTTTCCAGACTTGTTGAATAGTGGCACAGTTCCTAGTCCCAAAGACCAGTCAATTTTGCTTCGTTAACTGATAGTTTCATTGCAAAATTTTCCGAAAATTTTTGAAGTGTGATCTTGAATGCAAACACAGCAAACACAACACTGCTTTCCGGGCCCGAAAAATACCGGGAATTTTGAGAAAAAGGGCCCCAGGTCTGAAAATGGGTATGGAAAATGACATTTTTTGAGTCTGAAGTAGGGTCACTAGATCACCCCACCCCTGTCACTGTATTCCAGGAGTACTCCCCCAGAGTTAACCTGCTAATCATTTACACGCAGAACAAAAGCGCACAGAAACTGTGAAAGTAATTGTCGCGAAGTAGAGAAGCGACTGATCATGCCAGTACAATTCCATTAAGTGAAGAGCCGAAGAAAGGAGGAGAAGCGGAAAAAAAGCAATAGTTGCATTATTAGTTTAAATTTATAATGGCTCAGTAGTACTTCAGAGATTTCAAAAATTCGGCTAGATATATATCACCGTGTGTAGTGTCAGTAGGTGGATGGAGCTCGCCTACTACTTTTTAAGGGGAGCACACTTACCTAACGAGTGAGGATTGTTGTTTTTGTAACAGAAATATTATAAGGGTTTGAGCGAATGGGAATTTTAGCGATCGTTATTAATTAATTAAGGGGTCGAAAATAGCAATTAAAATACATCGGAAAGTTAGAAGTAATGCTCGGTAAAAACGCCCTGAAAAGACCAAAAATGCTAAGAACACACCATAAATTTAAAGAAATGAAGGTAAGAAATTCTGATGTACCTTTATTGCTATTTTTGACTCCCAAATAATAATCACTAAAATCGGCATACAAGGCGTTCAGCTTGTGGGTCGGTGCAAAGATTTGATATGTGAGCAGGAAAAAGGGGAGGTCTGACTTCGCCGTGCACGTGACCGCACTCCATCTGGGTCCATCTCACACTCCACTATCTGAACGCCTGGAACAGCCCTGGCCTCATATATCATATTTACAATTTCTGTTACTTAACACAACTACCTGCAAGGGGAAAAATACAGTCACAGCCCTTGCGAGGCTGATCGGACAGCTATGGGTAATTTATATAATTTATAAATTACCTATCCATAGCTGTCCGATCAGCTTTGTCGTCAATTTTGAGTGTTTACGGTATGTATCCTTGTTTTAGTCTAGAGGCCTTTAATCAAAGATGTGGAGCCGCACGTGAGGAAGTTGTCGACGTCCCTTTAGATTTTTCAGGTTTCTGAAGACCCTCTGAATACTTACTAACCAAGCGTATGTTAGCTCAGCCTCAATCTGTATGACTGAAAAAAGATTTGTCATAAAGAATCACTTGTTAAGCGTATGTTTACCTCTGGGAATATTAATTTAACCACTAAATTTCATGGCGAAAACTTTAATATGGATGGGCTCCTAAACCGGCTAGGTATGGAGGCTTTACTGGGTATTGATATCACTGTTGTTTTTTTAAACTGATCTGAAGTTGTTGTTGTTGTTTTTTAAATTGGGGTTAGGTCATTTTGGCGGGGATCATACACGCCATAAACCCCGGCCATAAACACTGTTGTTCGGAGGGTGGCTTATTAAAACGTCTAGACCAGGCTGTATTATCCATGCACGAGGACAACACGCGTATTAACACGGGTGCCCAGTCCATGCTCATCAACGTACAGGCCGTGCAAAAGATCTTTCATACTGTACTGTGCTTCTATTCCTACTTGCCCTTGTACGGTGTTGATCTCTTGGAATAAGCTGTTGAACTGATCGGCAGGGTTTCTCAGTGGTTTCTAAATAACTGCAGAAGGCGAAGTAAGTTGTATTGTTTTCTCTCTTGCATGAATTAGCTTAATGGCACTATAGTGATACGAACATTTGTTGCTCGATGCGGTTTAATATGTCCGTAGTATTAAACATTATGAAAGCATCTTGTTAATGTAGTATTAACAATTTTATCACCCACACTATCGGAATACTTAAACACAGTGAAATTTCCTAGTTTATAAAATATTCGAGATTGAATTTTAATATTTCGGTCTCTGGGGTTAATAAGGGCCTCTGCTCGCAGGGTACGGGATTATGGATGAACTTGCCGTAAAAAGATTGCAATTCCACAAAGTTCGGCCGTATTCTTCCCCGACCGAAAAGAAATAAAAACCAAACGGAAAAGAGGATACTCTTTAGAAAGAAATACTACAATGCAGTAAAGTTTTAACCTTTGTGATGATTTCACCGGGTAAAGAAGAGCTTTTGGTGTGCCCTTGAGTGACCTTTGATTAAAAGGGTCTTCAAACCCACTGATTAATTATGTAACACATGGTCATACCACGCCGTCACGCTAAAACTAATTTACTATTCCAGTATCTGACCTGTAGTTTGTCATGCGCGCGGCATGAACAGAGAGCACAAGGATTTTCAATTCACCTTTAGCACAGAATTGAATAAATAACTTTTCGATATTTTGAACAAGTTTTCAACTGCGGCGAGATAAAAACTTGGAAGCTTGGAAGTTTAAAGAAGGGATTTATCGACTTCAAACAAACAAGCAAATACAGTAATACGATTGCGTAACAGCAGTTTACAGGGTTATGTGCTCGCTCCTGTGCATATTAATTACTTAACTATTTGCCACAGTATTCTAGACTATGTGGCACTTCTTGAAGTGTCAACGCACAGTCACCGAGCGGATGACGAATTAACTTGTTCCAGGCTCCTAGGAAATCGGGTCCGAGAAACTGAGAAAGTGTGAACACAAATATGTGGGGCTTAGTACTGTACTGTAGGGTTTGCATAGTCTTGAAAAGTCCATAAATTTTCTTCAACTTTGAATGTGATGGCCCGAAAAGTATTTTTAATGCATTTTGGTTTTCCAAGACAGTATATAAATCATAGCTCAGAGAAGTTATTGGTGATTTACATAGGGCGTCTTTTGTTTTATGCAAGAATTAACTATATAAATTTAAGACAAGTGAACTGACAAATGTTGCTGAAGCAAACAGTCAAGCCTTAAAGTCCGTGACATGTAAAAAACGGCTGCGAGGGAGACTAGCCACTAAGTGACTCTGTTGTTATATTTTAAACTGTAGCTTATGATTCTACTCGGCAAAATGGTTAATCAACCCTTGGACCCTGATCGTTCCTTTTAAAAAATATTTACAGCGCAGGCAATTTGCAACCTTTATACCTAAAGTTCTCTTTTTTTCTAGACAGACTAAAAAGAGACACCATGGCACCAAACATTGCTCATCGAAAGGCTGCAGTTGTAACGGAATCAGGGGAAAAATTCTCCCTGAAGGGGGCGGAAAAGAAAACTTTCATCACCGAGCAGACGCTTAAAGAGCACAACGGCGTGAATGGATCTCCTTCATGGATAGCAATCAAGAACAAAGTTTACGACGTAACAGGATTTGGTCGGGAGCATCCCGGCGGAAGTATCATCTTCACCCATGCGGGGCTGGATGCAACGGACGTGTTCAATGCTTTCCACCCTGCTTCTGTTTACAAATGGCTGCCTCGGTTTTATGTTGGAGAACTGGTGAGAGATCCCTGCTCCGATCCCTCTGATGCTGAAAAGGAAATGGAATATAGACGAGATATTACAGAGATGAAATCAGAGCTGTTGAAAGCGCGTGCATTTCAGTCTTCTAAGCTGTATTACGCCTTCAAGGTAGTATCAAATGCTGCAATACTCGCCGCAGCCATTGCTGCCATTAAAGTACTCAATGGCATGACCGGAGCAGTAATAGGCGGTGTTCTTCTCGCTCTCTTCTGGCAGCAATGTGGATGGCTTGCTCATGATTTTCTTCATCATCAAGTGTTTACTAATCGCTTCTATAACAATCTTGCTGGGCTGGGTGTCGGGAACATCTGGCAGGGTTTCTCTACTTCGTGGTGGAAAATGAAGCACAATCACCATCACGCTTCACCTAATGTGGTACATACCCAGGCAGGTGGCGATCCTGATATCCTGACAATGCCATTGCTGTTATGGTCTGAGAAGATTATTGAAGGCGACTCCGAAGAGCTGAAGGATCTCCCCAGATTCTTGATCAGACACCAGAAGTTCTTTTATTTGCCGCTTTTAGCTGCTGCGCGTTTATCGTGGCTGCTGCAGTCCCTACTGTTCCAGCTTGAACCCGTTCACCAGTTTGTTGGGGGCCTACCGATGAAGATCGCAGAGATAGTCACTATTGGCATCCATTACGTTGCAGTGGTGTATATCACGTTGCTATTAGAAACGGCTGCCTCACGAATCGTCTTCTTGTTAGTCTGTCAGTCACTCGGGGGCCTGTTCATCGCTGTTGTGTTTACTGTCGGTCATAACGCCATGCGCATCTTCACAACCGAGGAAATGAGAAACACTGACTTCGTCCGCCTACAGGTTCGCTCCACGCGTGATATCACGCCTACGGTATTCAACATGTGGTTCAGCGGTGGTCTTGCATATCAAGTGGAACATCATATATGGCCGACCCTGCCACGTCATAGCTTACCTCTGGCGTCAAAGATTCTTCAGAGATTTTGTTCAAAGTACAATATTCCCTACACAGTCGAGGGACTGATCAAAGGAAACTTAGCGGTTTGTAAGCTGTTATCTGATGTCGGTAAGGAGTTTTAGAAACTTTAAATAGTCATTTTGTGTTCATTATTGTGACTTACAGTAGATTTTGCCATAGAGAGTAGCTATGCAAGGTCTACTTGTTAAATTGATTCATTATCGAGGTTGTCTAAGCATATCAGACAGTAATGTACGTCATTAATAAAACACCATTTTAATAACCATGACATTGTTTCCGGCAATTTGATTGTTTTCTTTTTAAAGGTTAATCGCAACACTTGTAGCCTATGGGGCGCAAAATGTAAAAATATTATTTAGGCAATGTTTTTCTAGTTTTTGTGCTATTAATAGCACAAGAGGTGTCTTGCGATTTATAAATAACGCAGACATCTGCGATATGTTTATCATAGATATCTATCTTTTCCCTGAAAAACGATTTATAAATTGCACGATTTCTGAAGTTGCAATTAATAAATCACAAGATACCTTACTTTGTGATTTGTAAATTACAAGTTTCTAACTGTACAATTTATAAATCGCAAGACACTTTACTTTGCGATTTAGAAATCGTAAGATGTCTGACTTTGCAATTTATAAATCGCAAATTTGCAATTTATAAATCTCAACTGTGTGTTTTATGCATCTCGAATGTACGATTTATAAAGCTTAGATGTGCACTCGAATGTGCGATCTCCCGGGGGGCGGGTGCGATTGAAGCAGCAAGTCAAGGATTTTGACGAGGCGGTGGAACATGCAGTAGAATCACTGGAGCTCTGCAATTCGATTATAACCACAACGCATCCATTAAATCCCCGGGGGGTACTCCTGGGAATTCTTGCTGGGAGTGTGCCGCCCTGTTATCCAAATCCTGACCCTATTTGAGACCAAAAACTGTCATTTTTTACAGACCTGGCCTCCAAGAAATGATGTCATCATTACTTAGATTGGAACACCAACAAAAGCGATTTCTTAATTTGCCCATTCCTCTTTCTTTCTTACTCATTTAGAATTAAAAGGATACATACGTTCATTCACTCCAGTAGTTCCCTCGAAAACCATACCCGATACCAGACCAAAATGGGCAAAGTGTATACCCGTTTTCAGACCAAAACAGCGCAAAAACCGTACCCGATGGAGCGGCACATACCTATTCCCGGCTTGCACTGTCACGCAAAGAAAAATAAAAATACAAACCATTCAATACAGAAGGACTAGAATCTGGGAAATGAAAAAAGATGAATATACAAAAACCCTTGCCAAGAATCAGGTCTCTGAAATATTTCAAATGCGAGATATTGGGAAAAACGGTTTACCTAAATTTATAAAGCTTTGTATGGAAACGCCATGTTGGTGTCCCTTTCAGGAACACCAATATGGCCGCCGGATACCGACAGAAACATCTGTTTTCGAGTTTTCCTACTAACGCGTGAATTCTTCGCTTGAGGAACTCATAAAGATTACAGTAATATTTATTCTGAGACAAGGAATGTTTAGATTTCAAAATCTCCCAAAATCGGTAATGTTTTTAACCCACATAAGAGCTTTCCCGGCCGCCAGCTAAATACCGTGTCACGCAAAAGCCTGGAAATTCAAGCGTCCTCTCTCGCAAAACGAAGAACCCTTTCGAACCAAAAATTAATTTATGTAAAGATGTTTATGTACTGTAATACCTCGTGAAAGTAGAAACTCAGGAGAATCGATAGTTTCTTAGTTTGGTTTTTGGTGACGTCACGTGCAACCCAAGAATACCCCCCGGATTGAATCTCGGCCGAACTTATTTTAGAGCAGTAAAAATAATCAGTTCGTTAAACGAGAATATGAGAACCATCTATGCCTGATTTGGATCATTGTGGGCCTCAGATATAGCTTTCAAAGCGGCTGATGAGAGACTTCTTTGCAAGATCCTTCCGCCATTGTTGAAAACAAGAATGACTTTCCCGCCAATTTTCTCGCCCAAATTTTATTAGAGTCCGAGCCTGCAGTAACGAGTTTTGCTCGGCTTGCGGCTTAAATCGCACATTTGCGATGTATAAATTACATATCTGCGATTTATAAATCGCACATTCGAGATGCATAAAACACACAGTTGGGTTTTTTAAATTGCACATTTGCGAATCATAAATCACAAGTCCGACATCAGTCATGCGATTTAAAGTAAAGTATCTTGCGATTAATAAATTGCAAAGTTAGAAGCTTGTAATTTATAAATCGCAAAGTGAGGTATCTTGCGATTTATAAATTGCAAAGTTAGAAACCTGTAATTTATAAATCGCTAAGCAGCGAAAAGTTAGATATCTGTGATTAACATATCGTAAATGTCTTGGAAAGCATTATGTACAACGCTGTGGCTATATGGCCGGTAACCGGTCAAGGTTTTCAAAACACTAAATGACCGGCAGTCCGGTATTTTCAATAAATTTGATATGTTTATCACAGATATCTAAATTTTCGCTGCTTAGCGATTAAAAATAGCACAAATTTTAGAAGAGTATTAACCAAATAATATTTTTACATTTGGCGCCCTGTAGCTACCCTGGGTGCCAGAGGCTTTTCATGCGCGGTTTCCTGTTAGCGCCGACCTGAGAGAAGCGACGATCGGAAACGCGTCTACAACACTCGGACGTAACGCCTCCTAAACTCTAACTTTATCTAAACAACAGTTGGTAATCATTATCAAAAGGGATATTAAAACTGCTAGATTATTTCCACATGGCCTTGTATTTGCTATGAAACAACAGAGAAATCATTCATTAGATCAGGAGAGATTTGAGACTAGTTTATAAGTTCACGTTTCCTCCTCAGAATTACAAATTGAAACCAGAGAAATATACCGGAGTGTCCTCTTAAAAAAGGTGTCCGTATGATGGGGTGAGGCTTTGTATAAAATCTGGTTTCGTTGAAACCGAGAGAAGCGTTCATGACCGTAAAAGAAGGCAACCTCGTTCCCCGGACGAGCTGCAGTAGAGAGAGCTGGAAGTTGGACGATTTTCAGCAAACCACAAACATTAAAATAATTTCGACCATCAAGAAAATTAGCGTGGTACTGATGTATTGTGAGAAAAATCGCATTAAATTCAACCCGCAAAAATTCGTGCCGCCTACATCAGAGGCGATTGATCGAGGAACTCCTTCAGAACTTCGCGCAACCCAGTGCGAATTGGGGCAAGCTTGTTCTCAGGGAAAATTTTGGAATTGGCGCCGGGTGCACAATACTGACTGAGATTGTTATTGTGAGTATCGTTACCCTGAGGCAATACCGGAAAAGGGCCAATACAATTGTGTCTTCTGGTATTAGAAGAACGTAGATTAGGTTGGCTGCGTTTAAAGAATAACTTAGAAATGTTTGTCCTCTGATCTAGCGGCCAAACAATTTCCCTCAAAGCCAATTATGCCCCTTTACTACTGTATAAGGTAACGTGAACTCTATCCATTAATCCTCAAGTGTGGACATAATGAACAACGTTGAACTGAGCACTGCTGTGAGCAGATGTCAACTTCGATTGCTGGATCGTTTCCCAAGCCAGTTAACAAATGCTCGCGTCCATCGGTTTTCTCGGACCAGTTGGAACACTTGACTAAATTGTTTTTAGTATACAATGATTCGGTTATCGACAAAGGGTGTTGACGTCACTTTCACTGTTAAACTTAAACTCAGTGAGGGTTGAGCTGATCCATTGACTTCGACAATTCAACATGCAGATTCTGGCCTTCATCGCTATTTCTGCGATAACCTATCTGATTTATTCTCTCGTGAAAGCGAAGGGCAAAGAGAGAAAAAGATTCACTAAGCCTGAAACCGTTCTCCTTCACCAGGTCAGTCCAACCGCTTTATCTGTGAGTGGATCACCATTTTGTTTAAAGTTGGAAACGTTTCTCCGTATGACAAAAATTCCTTACGAAAATGAATACGGCATGAAATTTTCAAAGAAAGGAAAAGTGCCTTGGATAGAATTCAACGGCCAAGAAATTGCCGATTCTAACTTCTGCATTCGATTTCTCATGAAAGAGTTTCGAGTTGATTTGGATACGCATCTGAATTGGACGGACAGAGCCATTGGCCACAGCATACGCACAATGTTGGAGGAAAACTTTTATTGGTAGGTAACAGAATCTTAACTCAGAGAAGGTTGCTTCTTTGGTTTTGTTTGCTTCTTTGTTTGTTTTTGGTTTGAATGTTTTTTTGTTTTATTCTGTGGTTTTTTCAGTGGGATTTCATCCCCTAAGGATGTGTTAATATTATGTTGGACTCGCTGATTGATTCTCAAAAAGAAATGCTAATGTCGGGTGCCATGAAGGATAATGAAACAAACTGACAGCGAAATAAAAAACAGTAGCAACTCAAGCAATGGAGAGATTTGATATTTGACTTGATGCGAAAACGTTGTCAGTTAATAAATGTGTAGATATAGATTTATAGCCACGTGTAAGATTCAAAAGATTCGCAAATATGGAAATTTCTCAAAATAGAAAAAATGAACAGAAAAAACAGTCCAAAACAATACGATGCAATTCTTATGGATAAAACTAAGGTGAAACTACTAATGTTTATTAAGAAGAAAGACAAGTACAAAGGGAAAACTTGGTCACGTTGTACAAATTTACGCTTGGCATTAAAGTGACTTTGTTGAGAAAAACATCCGCAAAATTTCTCCCCCTCAAGTTAGTCCCACACTTGATATTCCCGTTGCATGTTGCACTTGACTAGTGATTTATTTACAGCCTATTGATTTCTTAATCCGTCTTACTCGTCTTATACTGTTCTTCAGTGATCAAGGCTATAAGTTCAAGTTCAAGTTCAAGTTTATTAAACACTAAAGGACACATATTGAATAACAACTACGAACTTCAAGCTTATAAACATGGTGCATTATTTCAGGCCAACAGAGGTAGACATGTGCTATCATCGACGTAACATGATAGCCTTTTCACAGACCCTCTAGTTTTCTCTTCAAAGTCCGTCGAGCGCGCGTGATAAAATATCAACGTCTGTGTACAACTGCTCGAATTAAATTCGACTTAAGCACGGCAGTAGCGTGACGTTTGACACCAAGTCGTGCTATAGCCTGCGTGGCGGGTGTTTGCAAGGGGAGGGAAAGGAAGTTTTAGGCGCGAGAGGAGGGAGGGAACGAAACGCCTGTTAGGAGACCATTGTATTTCTCGTTTGTAACATCCACCAGGCGAATGTTAAAATCCTGATTGGTCAGTCTTCAAAACATGTCAATCACAGCCCTAATACCTTCATCCGATTGGTTGAAATCAACATCAGGCTATTGAGTAACTTAATCGATCTTTCAACGGCTTGTTTTACTCACTAGAAGAAAGAAAGGAAAGCCAGCTGTGTGCTTGTTATCTGCTGTTTGACCTAGTAATACGCCTACCACGCAGGCTACGCTTTATCAACGACCAGATTGTTGAAGACGATTTTTGGTCTTGCTTGTTATAGACGTTATTAAGCCGCCAGGAACTTACTTTAATAATTGATTGCAGCTTTCTTGTAGATCTTCGAAGTTCAGCTCTTCTTTCCCTGCTACCAGCGTTCTTTTGTATGCTCCGCTGGATTCAATTCGAGAGCTAGCAAAGTATTTCTCAGACAAACATTGCATGCAAGTTACGACGTCCAGCACGTTTCCTTCAGCAAACGACGTATTTATGCTGGATTTCATATAACAAGTCACGCATCGTTGCAACTTTCTTCTTTCAACAGACGACCACATTTGAACCTTTTTTTATATACATATAGTACATACCTTCACTCCCCTTCACTTCAGTTTTCTTGTTTTAGGAAAACAAAAGCTAAAAATAAGTGTTTTGCGGCCAGACTTACTTGACAGCTGGTCATTCACAGTTGTGTTATTTTTGCATACGTAATTAGTAGGCGGGCTGGCGAAAACAATGGTCTCCTGGCGGGCGTTTCCTTCCCTCCCTCCTCGCCCGCTCCGGCCCCCGGGTCCGGCCCTCGCGTTTCTCTCGCGCCTGAAACACCCTTTTCCTTCCTTTTCAAACGCCTGCCACGCAGGCTAGTCATGCTACTGCCGTGTAGCACGGCAAGCCTTGCCGTGCTGCACGGCAGTAGCTCGACTTGGTTTCAAACGTCCGCTACCGCCGTGCCGAACTCAATTCATAAATTATAAATACATTAGAATACATTTAAAAGTTTGCTAAACCGCTATATTTTTGTGCTTTGTTTTCGGCAACAGCCGTTCTATTCGACTGAATTGAATTCGACGTCTGAAACTAAGTCGTGCTAGTGTCGTGCTGCAGTCGAGCTACAGTCGAGCCAGCTTGGCACGGCAGTAGCACGACGTTTGAAACAGGCCTAACACGATTACTGAAGTGATATAGTACCTCTTAGATCGTTGACATTTTAGATATATGATGTCATTCTCGTAGCGTCATTCTTGTACAGCTTTCGCTAGAAGACCTAGAATCGATTTACGCCGCTCTCTCCTTAAACTTTTTATTTGTACCACTCTGGTAACGTTTGCAATCTCCGGTACACAAGCTATGACAGCCAAATCGGACAAACTTCGACTTTCCAAAAAGACAGAAAAACCAAAAATTGAGTCACAATACTTGTACGATTTGGAACTTGGTTGATGCTATAATTAAACGCAAGGTCCCAAATGTAATATTAACAAACTTAGTGTCCATAAAGATAACATGTCTTTTTTGTCAATCAGCCAGACTCAGCGGTAATTCCTGAATTTTACTTGCTTCTTCATTTGAACCTTCGAATAACGAAGGGCCAAGGGACCAGCCAATTTTTTTCGCTATAACGAGGTTTCGTTATATCAAGGTTCTTTTCCATATCTTTTACTATTACTGGGGTAAAGAAAATCGACATATCATTGCATGTATAGCAAGGTTCAACGTACAAAAAACCGCCACATTTGCCCAATCCTTCATGGTGGAGCTAGTCAGCATGTTTTTTTTTTTGTAAGCAAAACGTGAAAAAGCAGGACTGACTATAAAGGTCTGAAAATGAATATATTAGAGTAAAAACTTGACACTAACAAACCGCGGGCCCTGTTTTAAATTACAAGGTAATAAAATGAAATACATTAAATTGAGAATATTTAAAACCTTAAAAAAAATTACTTGAATGTTTGAAAAACTGAAAAGTCATCAGATAACATTAAAACCAGGTCTAACACCCATCAAATTAATTTACACAATAAATGCTGATTTTTAAAAGTACTTTTTCAAATAGTGTTTTTTAAAGCAATGAGTGTGCATAGTTTCCACATAGACAGAGGTAATCTATTCTAAACCTGCTAACCAGCACTGATCGATAGTAGAAGTCTCTCCGTTTTACAATTGACAAGCTCTATTAAAACTGGCATTCTTCGTCTGCCTGAGTGCCAGTCTCGTAAGTAAGCTTGTGCCCTCGTAATCGCATGGTTTTCACAGTGACGTCATCAAGGTAAAGTCAAAATAGCGAGGTTTTACGATTTCTAATTTACACTAGTTTGAAGGTAAACAAAAAATAAATCTTTGTACAAGTTTCCATTCTCGTAACATATTTGATTTCGAAAATACAGCAATTTGAACTTCCGAGTTTTTACAGTGCGTGACACCAAAATAGGAATGCTGTCTCGTTGAAAAAAAGTCTCTCCTCTTGATTTTCAGCAGTATAACCATTTCAAGCATTAGAAGATATGTTTATGAGCACGTATGCTAGTTCTCGAGTGAAAAGAAAGGGCTTTCATAGAAAAAGTGAACTCCAGATGTTTTTGTTGATTTCCGGCGGCCATATTGGTGGACCAAAACGGTACACCGATTATGGCGTCTCCTTACAAAGTTCTACTGAGGTGCATGAAACGTTTCGTCAAATAACTCAGAAACTGTTGGCCACAAAGACCTGAAACTTGGACAAATCATTTATATTTTAGTCTTTTATAACATTTCATTTTCTTGGCTTCTTCCACTGGACGGTTTCCAAATTTATTTTTTTGTTGCGCGACAGTGAAAACGAGGCACGACCTGGCCTCTTCAGGGAATGACTTAAGACAATGGTTAGCAAAATTTTAGCATGGCCATCACAAATTAACAAGAAGGCAAATATACATAATAGTCATGAAGGGTGTGTGCTAGACAAACAGTATAGCATGCGAAAACATCCGTTTCTCGTTTCTCCTCGCTCTTTGTCGCTGGGGACGTTTCGCGCGGAGGAACGACGTTCCTCAGCTCGAAACGTCCCCAGCGGCGAAGAGCGGGGAGAAACGGATGTTTTCGCAGGCTACAAACAGTACAGCTAAAAAGCACTTCCGCAGTTCTGTATTGGTAGTAACGAGTTGCATGCGTTTCCCTGCATGTTTCATTACGCAATCCTTTCTGCTTAGCAAAACGATCGTGTCCCCAATTTGAATCCTTTAAAAGAGTACAAGTTTACAAGTTTACTTACTTCTTTACTGGAGTGCGTGACTTGATTTTGATTTCGGTCTTTTTTGTTTGTTTGTTAATAGGACTATGTCGCATTATTGCTGGTTCTCCGACCACGCCGCAGAAATGAGAGAAAAGTTGCTTGGTCAGCTTTTTCCACCTCTTAAGTATCTAGCCTATTTCATGCTAAAAAGACAAGTGAAAAATTACTTGTGGAGCCACGGTATGGGCCGCCATAATGAGCAGGAAATTTACGGTATTGCTGAAACAGATCTACTGGCGGTGTCTGGAATCCTGGGCCAAAAGAAATTTCTGTTTGGTGACAAGCCTTGCTTAGCTGACGCTGGATTATTTGCTTTCACCGCCTGTTCAGCTTGGGAATTGCCAGCGAGTCCTTTTGCTAAAATAATCAGAACAAAAGCTACGAATCTTGGTGAGCACGCTCAGAGAATGAAAGAATTGTATTATCCGGATTGGGATAGGATCATCTCCAAGAAAAACAAATCTGAATAAGCTGACAATAATCTATAGAATTTGGTATGTCTTTTTGAAATGTGAGTCATTTTTCACCTGGTAGTACTAGTAAGAAGATTAGACCTTATCATGGTTTTGGAAGCCATCTTGACGGGTAGGCAACCACATGAGAAATTACAGTGTTTGTATATATGTGTCGGGGAATCTTTGTCGAATAATTTTCGTAAAACGGCTGTTCTGCCAAATAAAAAAAACAGGAATTGTAAACTCAAGCTTCACAACAAAGTTTTGTACTAGCAAACTCTGGGGGCCGCAGCGGAAAAAAAAGTCTTATACACAAATCTGCAGAAAATTTTAAGAAGAGGTTTTAGCGCAGTTAATTTTGTCAATAAAATCCTTTCGTGTGTAACTTTAGTATACAATTCATTAAAAAAGCCGGCCGTTTGACAAAAATTATTGGACATTAGATTCTCAAACAAACACTGTATTTTTTTCACGCGGTTGCCTACCCGGCAAGATGGCTTCCAAAACTATGATAAGGTCTGTATAGTGAAAGAATATAAACTATATAATTATGTATTGTCCTGTTTAGTTGCCATCCCATTCTAGAATATAAGGATAATTGATGTGCACGTTAAAATTTCTCGTGTAGCTTGATAAATAATATTTAAAAGTAATTGCAATCCAATCGCCCCATGTAAAGGTGTCCGGAACCCTGGACATTGGAATCAGGAATACAGCTCAAGGAATCTGGAATCTCTCCAACGAATGGAATATGACAGAGAATCCGGAATGCAGTTCCTGTAATTCGGACTCAGAGGCGGTGGAATCCAGAATGCAAGACTGTTTTGGATTCCCTTACTTTATATGGGGGGCGTCGAACGTCTCTCGACAGACACATCGTATCGCGGGCCACCTTACAATACGAACAGCCCTCCTACAGAGAGGACACTTGAACCTGCTGCCGTCTGTTTGGTCTCACTAGGGAAGTTAAGCACCAGACGTTCTTGATTCATGAACGGCATGGCTGGCCGCGCAGAACTGGATCGGGGACGCGGTTTACGCGCCAAACGCAAATCATTAAGCAAACCAACGTTGAAAATGCCTTTCAAAGATTGTACTACGCTTTTAAAGTTCTAACATAACAAAAGAACATACAAGGATTGAAACTTGTTATATTTTACATCAAATGTTAACAATTTTAACTGTGTTCATACTCACGTTTCTGAACCTCTGGTTTCAACCTGAGAACTCGCGTTTTGAATTCTGTGACTGCAGCCCAAGAACGTCTCGACATGAGCAGTGGCTGTCATGCTGCAAAAATACTTCCGGTTGGCGTCCGTGGTTCCAAGAATGTCTGGTGCTTAAGTTCCCTCCTGTATCAAGATAACGCAACTTTGTCGCCATGATTTGGCATTGGATGGCTTTGTTACTATGCAGCAAATAGAAATAAAATACTGCAATATAAATCTGGCCGGATTTTTTAAAAAGGTTATCGCCAAATGGACCTTTTGCGTCCAACAGTTTTTTGTCCGCCAAAAACTCTCCAAAAAGTAGCTATTACAAAAACTGAGAGTACAACCATTGCTTTTTTCTCTTCTCCTCCTTTCTTCCTCCTCGCTCTTTCTTTTTCTCCTTTCCTTTTCCTTCGTTACTGTGATTGTGGAGCTTATCGGCAGTCAAGAAACCTGCCTTTTGACGCCTTTTCACTCAAATGACTGCAAAATCATAGAATTTATGTTATACTTAGGAGATGACTGATGCACTGATAACGGGTATTCTATCTATGCTGGCATGAACAAAGAGCAAGCTGTTTAATAATATAACAAACCAAGCTTAATAACTTTCATCGCCACCAAGTACTCATTTAGTGGTTCCAAGACAAATCTTGCTGGGCTGGGTATCGATAACATCTGGCAGGGTTTTCCTAGTGACTAGTAGTGAAGGGACCCTCACGTGGTGTCCTCACATTGCCATCGCTGTTGTGGTCAGACTACAAGATCAGTCTGAGTACAGATCCTCCCAGATTTTTTATTAGATATCAGAATTGCTTTTGCCATTATGAGTTTTAAACTTGGGCTGCTACGCAGCCAGTTTGAGTCTCCTCAAGGTTTTTCGGTGTCCTTTTCAGTATAGCCCCTCTCCCTTTTCCCTTCCTACCCCTCCTCTTTCAACTCTTGTCACTCAGGCTACTTCAGATGAAGATTACCAGTGTATCCATTAACTTGCAATAATACCATCGTAAAAATGTCCTTGGCAGTCTGTAAAAAAGTGTAATGACCAACCGCGACTCAAGAAATAAACAAAAATCACGATATCTAAAGGTGTCGTGCTGACCACACCCTCGTCCGGGGCAAGGGTTGTTTGAGCGGTAGCAATTCGATCGGGGGACGATAAATCATCGAGATCGGTAGAAATTGGGCTAAAAAGCGCACAGATGAAAAAGTTAAACCATCGCCGCTGAATCGTAGACACTCTTGTTCTTTGGCCATCTTAGTTTAACTGCGGTAATAAAATTGGTTTCTTTCCAGAAATGCGTTTATTCCTTATGATGATCTCATACAAATCTTCACAATCTCCGAACTGACGGTTGCTCCAAAATACTTTACATGTTATGCTACGTTTTAAGTCGCCCATTGAATGCTGATATGGTTTACTGAGCGTGGGCCACAAAAGGCGAAACCAGACTTTATTTATATACCAAAAATCTAAAACAGAATAAAGTGATGCAAATGCGATGCGATGCGATGCGATGCGATACGGTGCTGAAAAAATGAGTAAACAAAACAAAGTGAAAACAAAATAAGTTACACGTACTGGACGAAGAGAAGCAGGAAAATCGACAAACGAAACAAAAGCGAACTTACAAGACGATTATGACTTCAAGGACAAAATACCCGATATGTGCTGACCTGACTGAACAAACTGATAACAATGAAGCAAAAACTGCGGCCAAGCTAACGATATACGACACGCCGAAACACCTAACATATAAGAAGAAGGTAAGAGAATAGCAATAATTTTCGGTGGGAGAGAAGCAACGACCGGCCGTCTGCGCTTCGCAAGCTAGTAAGAGAACAATAAAGGGCTAATAAACAAAATAATAGCAATTAAGGCGTGAACTAAAAAATCACCAGAAGCAAAGCTAGCTTGGAAAGCTTCACATACGACTATTTCCTAAATTGCGCTAATTTTCCACTGCTACATATCAATCGATATGGTGGGTCTATCTTATGACGTCACTATTATAAGAGGTGCCCTTTTTAATAGTTTATTTGTGCATGATTAGAGTTCTTTGCGTTACAACCGCACGCGAGCACAGAACTCTCTCCCGGTTGTACTGGAAATATCAGCTCACTGTTAAAGATGCACATTTTAGTCTACTTTGGAGTCCCTGCCATTGCTTTCATTGCAATTTATTTCATTGTGAAGAAACTGCAAGGTAAAGAGAGCAAGAGATTTATCAAGCCTGCTACAGTCCTTTTGCACCAATTACCTCCCTCCGATTTAGCTGTAAGTGGATCCCCACCGTGTTTAAAGCTGGAAACTTTTCTTCGAATGACAAAAATACCCTACGAAAGTGAATACGGTCTGAAGTTCTCAAAGAAAGGAAAAGTGCCCTGGATCGAATTCAACGGCCAAGAAATTGCCGATTCTAACTTTTGCATTCGCTTTCTTATGAAAGAGTTTCGAGTGGATATGGATTCGCATCTGAATTTCACGGACAGAGCCGTTGGTCACAGCATACGTAGAATGTTGGAGGAAAACACTTATTGGTAGGTAAACAAAAACTCGTAGTTTTGATACTTCAGGTTTCATACCGAATTTCGTGCTTTTAAGAGATGTTGATTATATTTTGGACACGCTCGTTGATTCGCAGAAGCAAATGCTAATACTGGGCATTTTTGTACGACTACGTCACACATCACGGAAATATGAAACAAAAGGTTATGAGGATGAGGTTAAGGTTATATTATAGAGATGCTCGTATTGCTATTTCGATAACTTCGTTTTGCTCATCAAGTGGAGCTCTACACATTTTCCCAGGTCCGATCTGAGTTACTTTATCGAAATAGTGAGATACATTTTATAAGCTTAAGCGCCCATGAGTTTTGTAGGGTCATAAATAGATTCATTTACATGACCATAAAGTTCTTCTACAAAGCAAAGCCATCCGACGTCACAAAAAGATAAGATTGTAACAGATTTGAAATAAGGAAAAAATAATAAATAAATATTAAGGATGAAGGGAAGGCTTAGGATCAAACTTGAAGATAGCATGATTGTACATTCAGATTCCAATGTGGGATGATTTGGATCAAGGTAAGAGTAATATCTTATCCTGGGGATCAGGACAGACAAGTTACAATTCATTCGGCGTTAAATTTATTTTCGTTTCTTTAGAAAGTTTTAGGTTAGTGTCTTACGGACGAAAAACATGGAAAACATTTTGAGCTTTTTCTATTACTTTTTAGAGGGTGGGGGGGGGCTGAAATCGCCAGAACAATTCCTTTCTTCAAAGTGAAGCTAATTTAAGAAACATTTTCATATCTTACTGATTACATAATTTGCTTGTCGAAGGTATTTTCACCTTACTGCTAGGAACCAGGCTTCAAATTTTAAAGGTTTCACCGTGTTTGCTTTTTTGCATGGGACGGTTCACCTTGTACAATCCTGGGACCAAGCTGAATAGGACTCAGGTTGATTTGAATCAAAGACAGAGGAAGCTTTGCTTCTTTACCCTTCCCAACATTCCCCGCAACCCCCACTACTTTACACAAAGACGTAGGGACTGGGAACAAGTCAAGCAAGGTCCACTCTCTTGATGGACAAGGACAAGGTTTAAATTTGCTTTTTGTGTTTGATTGGCAGGACTGTTGCGTATTACCGTTGGTTCTCCGACTTCGCCCCAGGGATGAGAGAGCAGTTGTTTGGTCAACTTTTTCTGCCTCTTAAGTATCTGGTATTTTACATGATTAAGAGAAAGGTTTGGAAGGATTTGTGGAGCCACGGTATCGGTCGCCATACTGAGCAGGAAATTTACGGAATTGCTGAAAGAGATCTGCTGGCGGTCTCTGAAATCCTGGGCCAAAAAAAATTTCTGTTTGGTGACAAGCCTTGCCTAGCTGACGCTGGATTGTTTGCCTTTATCGCTGGCTCAGCTTGGGATTGCCCAGCGAGTCCATTTTCAAAAATAATTAAAACAAAAGCTACGAATCTTGGTGAGCACGCTCAGAGAATGAAAGAATTGTATTATCCGGATTGGGATAGGATCATCGCCAAGAAAAACAAATCTGAGTAGAGCTAAACATTTTTTCTGAAAAGATGAAAACGAAGAATTGAGAAGACCCCTCCTCTCCCCAAAAAAGAGAGAGTTGTGAAAAGACCTAGCAGAAGCCGACAAGACGTAACTTGGCAGATACGATTTCACATAGTTTGCATTCCATACTCATTAGTCAATTTGACGACAGCTCTAACACGAAAATCTTGTAAACAGTATATCAGTATATTGCAGTTTATATCAGCATATGTTAATTAATAAAAAATGACCTATAACTCCAAGTGTTTAAGCTTGTTAACTCCAATAGTAACGGTACTTATGTTTCTAAAAAGGCCTGACAAACTTCTCGGGAACAATCTCTTAATTTATTAATCCCCTAATTTTAATTGGCAAAGTGACTGCATGGAAACAAAAAAAGAACTGCGGACGAGACAATTTAAGAAAAAATACAAGTTAAGCTGTCCTACATTGAATTAGATCATCAAAATATTATTAGCCGTTCGGAGAGGAAATTAACTCAAAACAAATCTAAAAGAGGGGGAGGGTTACAACATACAGCACGTCCCAAACTGACCAAACTTGCGAGGTCATATCAATCGATCGTGCCATTCTTTTTTCTTTAAAGAGAGAAACAATTTCATTTGCATGCGTCAATAACGGGAGTGTGGAAAGGCTTTCAGCCTAACAAGCGAACCTGCCATGTTCTGACTATTTCTTGTAACTGTACGTTATTTTGTTGGGTTCGTACCTAGAATAATTTGTTACTGCTTTTACTGTTTGAACGTTGAGACGGTTTGATTTTGGCAGGGAAAGCTAACCCGTCTCAGCCCTTAACACAGACCCTTCACTTTTTTTAATACCAAGAATTTTTAAAAACAAAGGGACAGAGCTGTCGTAATGTAAACGAGCATTGAAAGAGTGATGACAGTGTATAAATACAAGAAGCTGTAGGATGCCGTGATATCACGAGAATCATAACATAAAGCTGCTGTCTGGGGGTCCAAAAACACAAGCAAACCGGTTCATTGAAGTATAATACACAAATAACTACGGTCGAGGATTTCAGTTGCAATTTTAAAGCAACCACGGCTGAAAATTTCATGAACTATACTACTAAAGTGTCAGTACAGAAAAAAGGTAAAAAAGTCTTGAAAATAGGTTTTAGAAGTTGTTATTGGTCAGCAGTTCAAAGAGGCTTGAATCAGAAGCTTGTGTGATGGAAGTTCAAGGACCAAAGATGGTAAGAAAGAAACTAGCCAGCTACAAAGGCAGTATTCAGGAAGCAGAAGGAAGGACTGAGAAAGCGAAACAAAGCCTTCAACTTGTGGAGAAGAGATTTATTAAGGCCATTTGCAAGAAATCGAAGATGGAAGATCTGATTAGAAAACGGGAGATGCAACTCGAACGAGCAGAAGCTCGCATTACCGGTATTCAGCTAAAATGGGATGCTTTAGTTCGATTCTACGAAGAGATGAATGTTCTCGTACCTGGGTATCACCAAAGTGGCCTGGAAAATCAGGAATTCGATATAGAGATTGCCAAATTTACCGAGAAAACAGAAAAAGCCAAGAAGAAATATAACGCTGGCGTTGACAGGGAACGTGTTTTGCGTGATAAAACGGAGAGGATGCGAGGGCGTCAAATCAGAGCGGAATCAGCCTTGAGAGAACTACAGGAACACTTAACTTCAACTAAAAAACGTGTTCAGGATTTGGACGAAAGAAAGTTACAACGTGATGCCCGCAGGCACCAAATGGAAACCTTAGAGGCTAAAGTAAAGCGAGCTTTAGCTAAATCCCAAGAACGAGAAAACACAGAAGTAGAACTCGAAGAAAAAATTATCGAACTGGAAGATCAAATCGAGATGTACGTTCAAAGAAAGAAACGCGCGATCTCTTTTCTTGCTGATCGAGAAAATAACAACCCTGTTCATTCTTGGACCATATCTTTTTGGGTTCAAAAGTCTCCACAAACTACCTATCGATCTTCTATTTCTATTACTGTAGGCGGAGCAAATGATGCTTGAAATAATCTTCTTATAAACCCTTAATCTTTAAATTGCGGTGGCGTATCTGTAAAAAGAAGATTATCGCCTCGTGGAATCTTCTATTTAAAACGGAATTAGCAGATGTGAGTAAGCTTTGATACAATAATCAGCGGGTAGTAATATTAATCTACCAGTGACCAAATACCGCCCTTGAGGATTGAGAAAAAATTGTTAACATCATAATTGTAAACGTGGTCGTTCTTTTCCTACGGAAGCGAAAACAAACTCAGACAAGTCTTATTATCTTAGAATTGTGGGTTAACTGATACGCATCGTGCCATGACCCTAAACCTTCCAAACGTCAGCTAAAAAAAGAGAGAAGTTTGATAAGCACATGCCGACCGAGCCTCTTAGACAAACGTTGAAGATGAAAGTGAAAGACGTTGTGCTCACGGTGCCTACTCGCGACAGAATCTCACCAAGAGTCAAGCGTTTCTCCTCTAAGCATTGCCTCTCCAAAGAGATGAGAAACGTTAATGAAAGCATCATGTTAAACTGTTTTTGGATGGAAGAGTATAAAGTAAGATGCCATTCTTGACTATTATAAACGTGATTAAATTTACATGATAATTAAATTTCCTACTGTTCATTATGGTACGATATATAAGATAAGCCCTGTAAGACTGTGAATTATTCATTCATTTCTTTTCCTTCCCGCCGGCCTTCTGTCTTCGCAGCCTTTTTTATGTAAAAAATAGTACAACTGATTGGCACGGCTGCTGATCCAGACTAGCTAGGGTTAAAGATTTGTAAATACTAGATTATCCGACTCTTTTTCGTCCTTGAAAAGCCATTACCATTAAGCCTCATTGACTCTGAACAGAAAACCACTCGACTTTTAAAGAAACAGTGGTAAAAAAAACATGACAAGAGTGATTACCTGAATTGTCTTCCGCAGCGGGAAACAAACTGATTATTAAATGATATAAAATATACAAAATTACATTCCTCCTTTGCACCTCCATTTTAACGAGTATTAACACGTTTTCAACTGTGCAGGTTTTACATTCTATTCCTTGTGTGGTCCGCTATAACTTTCTGTTGGCATGATTTTTCGGGAAAGAGAATAATGAAATTGGAAACCTATGCATTGCATAAGCCAGTCAAAAACACAATTTCACAGTGCAAGGAACAGTGTTCAAACGAAGAGCAAGACTCAAGAGCCCAAACAGCGCTTGCGTGAATAAACGAGACGGAGGCTGAAGCGAGCTACTTTATACTCTTTGGCTCACCTACCAATAGTCAGGAGTACCCAACGAATCCGCTCCTCAAAATATCCGCTCCTCAGGCCAAGAATTTACTGGCTAGTAACTAAATAATGGACGAGAAACTCTAGCTGGGAATTTTGCCGAAACGCTTATCTTGCTGTGGTTGTCCCTTTGAATACCGATGCTGGCTCGGCCAAAAAAAAAACCCTTCCCCTCTGGCTTCCTGTGGCTTGTGAAAGTGTGCTCTGGCTAATTTATTTGCCGGTTATTTTTTGGATGGAGGAATAAGGAATAAGGAATTTCTTGTTTGCACATGACGTCACGGCAGCCATGTTGGTGGTCAAGAACGAAAGCATTTCTCTCCTCTGGGAAATAAACTTTATTTTCATTTTCATGTAAGTTCCTCGATAAAAAATTCCATTGTTTTGACCCCAAACATGGCCACCTTGTCACGTCGCTGCAAACCATGCAAGAATAGTAACAAAACCGAAGGGCTAAAACCTTGAAAGTTTTATGATTGAGCCACATGGACCGACTCTTGCACAAACATGAGTAACTTGATGTTTGAAGTCACATGACCATCTTATTCGTCTCCACTATGTCTCCTCACCCGTCAAGATTGCTAAATCAACGGAAATACTTCTCATGGGACGGCGACGACCCTAATCATCCCTTTTACCTTAGCGACGAACCATTTGAAAAGTGATTATGGGCGGGGGGAAAGATTTTGAGCTCTCAAGGATTCTTTTATGGCCGATTACCCGTGCAAGAGTCTTTTTAGTTCAACCCTTTGCCACCCGTCAGGGGTCGAGGTCACCGCCCCTGACGGGTGCCACCCTTAGTCCCCAAGGCCACCGCCCATGACGGTAACCATGAACAATAGCCGTAACTCCAATCAGTGCTTTTTTAGCTGTGATTACCTAGCACTGTATAGTAACAATTACGCAATCTAAATTGTGTTTCTGGTAAAAAAAAAAAATGCTAACAAGGACTATTGTGATGTGCATTCCTTAAAAAATTTCTTTTGTAACGGCAGATAATTATACAGGCACTGAAGGAAAACGTTTATATTTGGATTAAATCAGCAGGATAATAATGTGGATATGGATATCCTGAAATTCAATTTTCTCTCCCGGGTCAGCTTAGTTAAGAGCTAAAGTGAGTGTAACCTCTGTTCAGGGAACACCCTGGGGATCACGGCAAGTGACTCCTGAATGGAGGTTGGGCTGGCGTTTGTTAATAATTAACCAACACATTAAATATTTTTCTTTTATCCTGCCTCGGACTCTGCTTCAGTCATCAAGCGGCTAGGTAATGCATGAAAAATCATGATCACCGTATCTCTGCGATTCCCACAAGTGCAGGACATCGATTTAAGTGAGATAGTTCATGATGTGAAAGCTATCGTCACTGTGACTGGTGTACACTCAAACTTATAAACGCTTTTTGCGGTCAGTCACTTTTGAGTGCCTAAGTGTCTTCTGCACTGAATGGAGGTTAGACCTGGGATTCGGGACCCAAAAAAGGGTCTCTTTCCCCTGAATAAAGGTGTCCCTTCAATTTTGTGTCCCCTGAATCGAGGTGTTCCACTTTAACTGTATTCAAAATGTCACTGTTCTATGAGCATTTGTTGGTAATTTTTTTTCTGCAAGTGTTGATCTATAGGAAATATAATTGTCTCAAAAAATATTGAAAATTGTATGCGATTCTAACAGAATTATTGTTCTATTAAAAAGGTTGCTGTTCAATGTATGCGTATTAAATTACAAATAATTGTGAATGTTTAAGTCTAAGAAAGTAAAAACAAAAATTAAATTGGGGAGTGGTTTTTGATATATTCATATTTCTAAAAATCTTTGGATTTTTAATTACTTTCCTTCGCCAAGAAACTCGAAGCTAAAAACTCAGCGGTGTTTTATTAGATGTAAAGTCACACACCAAACATTAATTCCCTTTTTACTCTATTCATAAATTATTGATGAGTTTCTGAACTTCTTTTCTGTTCTGTAGTTCTTGCCTGCTAGCAAGCTTTCCATTCATGACAAGCGAAACGAGCCGCGAGAGAACCCGTCCCTCGCACTCGCGTCTTCTTTCGCGGGCTGCTCTCGCGTGACTTCCGCGACTTCCCCAAATGGAGAGCTTGCTCGAGGGCTGCTATACTTCTAGCTGAAGGTCTCCCCCTCCTCTTCCACTGAGAGAAATAAAATAAAACATTATTTTATATGCTCGAGGCAAGAGAGGATATCCTCTCTTGCTCGAGGTTTACAAAGGCTCTAGTGTCAGAGCCCTACACTGAGCACTTTGGTAGAATTGTAATTCTGGTTCCATACGTTAATGCAGCCCATCTAGAATATGAATATTTTTCTTTGGGATTTTCTTTGCATTGATTTTTTCACGGACATTTTACGAGCACGAATTTTTTTTTTGTTTTCTTCCCCCAACGCCTCCTCCGCCCCCCCCCCCCCCCCCCCACCCCTCCATCACTTTTCTAATGGTCCGTCCGTTAGTAAACAAAATACTGATTTGAAATGTCATCGAAAAGTGGTCTGTTACTCATTCGGGAGAATGAACAAATACTTGTTTCAAACAGTCTGAAGTGCACATAGTAAACCATTCACAGTTATCACCGGTAGTAGTATCAGGTGTTTAGTTCTTCGATCAGTGATTGACTTGTCTTATAAATAGTCACACGGTCTGATGGTGGACCCAAATGAATGTTTCTTTTACCTCAGAGGACAGTAAGATAACAAGACTCGGTACGATGCGCTGACGGTGGACTGTAATGAACTAGTGACGGTCAGAAGACTCGTTTAAGCTCGTTCAAAGTTCCAGTTTGTGAAATAAGGGCTTGTGGCACGTTGACGTGGACCGTGGACAGGTCACGCACGACTAGAGCGAAAGTACAAGCACTCAAAGCGTATGAGGATCACTTGAAGCTCGTGACAGCTTAAGCTGCATGCAGCCACTCCCTTTTCACGTGGACTGACTGAAGTAATTGTCCCTGAAATTATCGCAGGAATCAAGAAACTTTTGTTGCACCACAGACAGAAGCGGATCCTCTAACTGCAAAACAACAAAGAAAGAGAACACCCCAGGTGTGTCACGTGTTGTATTCAAAAGTCAGAAGTGGTTGGATTTCGATCAAGGGAACGCTTGTTCCTGTTTTAGAACAGTTTGACGAAAAAGTAAGTTTGAAAGTATCTCCTCTCATTTTCGAAATTTTTCAAAACTAAAGTACATGACAGAATTTTATCTTATTTTTCAAGAAAAGAACGCATTTCAGAGTCAAACAAATCAGCAGAATAACAGTAGTCATCTGTAGTTTCAACAACTAGCTAACAATTCAATTTAGGATCGAGTCACTGTTATAATAGACCCAGAGGTTATTAAGGAACTTTTTTTAACGTTGCCGGATGAAGCTAAAGTCAAATGACAGGCCGGGCGGTCGATACTTTAACGAGAAGAATGGATCCGAGCGTTGACCGCGTTGTTACTTAAACCTAGAAGTATAAGTCCGAGGGTCGACTGGGCACTGAGTTACTTGTACTTTACCTTGTTTTCTTTGACTTTTTCCATGGTGATTAAACGCCGAGACACGTGTCGTGACAAACACTGTTCACTGTTTGACACAAGTTTCAGGCAGGGATGACTCGGAATAAGCTCTTCTGAGTATCTGTAAACGACAACAACAAAACTCAGGTTATTTTCGGGTATTCCATCAGTGTAGGATCAAACAGGCATTTAGAAATGTCGGTCCCGGAGCGAGGAAAAACAACAGGAAGCTTTGTGTGAATGACCATAATAAGGAGGATAGATAGCAACAAACTCTACCCACCCTGTATGGAGCCGGGTTTCCGCTTCTAGGGTACCGTAAATGACCACGCCTCCTCCCAAATAAACGGCTCTTACCTAATAAACGCCCGCTCTAAGCTGGTAAAATTGTATTAGACGCCCCTATCTAATAAACGCCTCCCGTCTAATAGACGCTTCCCATGAGAACAGCTCCAAAATACTAGGAATTAGCAAAAAAGAGCCAAATCATTCAATTCATTTAGTTTCTTGCTTGATTAACAAGGCTTTGCGTATTTCATCTTGTTCAATTTCAAGTTCAAAGTAAGGATAGACTAATGATGGAAGCACAATAACCTTGAGCAAGGATTCTGACAACAATGTTGGGATTTGGAGGAGCGATATGGATCTCTACACGGCCTGGACATGTCAATCGATGGGGTGTATTCCAATATTTTTAAATTCTCTTGATATTTTTGCCAGAAGCATACTAGTTTTGTTGAGCTTGTTACAGTAATGACAATAAACGCCTCTCTCTTTTAAACGCCTCCTTTCTATTAAACGCCCCCGCTTGAACCCTTAAAATCAAATAGACACCCCGGGCGTTTATTAGTCATTCCGATCCAGAGTTTTTGCTTAATCCCGTAATCGCGATGTTTATTTTCGGCATCCCGCATCCCGTGCAAAGAGTCAGTCAATCTCGAATCTCGACTCTATTTTGCTTCAAAATCCCGAATCCCGACCTTAAGGCAACTCCCGCATCCTGAAAAACCGATTGAGGATCCTCAGTATAGCGTCTATTCCGGGATCACCCATGCCACATTGATGGAAAGTGCTCTCACCTTCGCGCCATCTTTATATGCGCGGCATATAACTAACCTTCCCCGGTCTCAAAATTTCTGATTCCAGCAGAATATAGGATGTACATGTCGCTTATCGACCATGTCTGCCGAGCCTTACTCTCCTGACCAGTATCTCCAGTAGCTCAGTGAATAGAGCACCTGCTCAGTGTTTGGCAGATCATGGGACACAATCCGGACCGTAAGCCGTGTTCCACGCACGTAACATGACAAACACAACGTTATTTTGCGAAATAAATGAAAACCTAGTTATCTACACACCCAGGTTACTCAATAGGCCATTTTACAGTTATGGATGGAAGCGAGGGTGAGGGTGACCTTGCTTTGATACAAACCTTCTTTGCTTTGTTATGGAAATTGTTCTTGAAAAATACTAGTAAGCATAAGAACAACTTGAATTACATAATAAAGCAGGAAGGTTTGTATCAAAACAAGGTCACCGTCAGCCTCGCTTCCACCCATAACTGTAAAATGGCCTATTAATAAAAATGCGCCGTGAAAGAAAAAAATGTCGGCACACCCACTCACATAAACACATAATAAAACAGTTATACGTACAAAAACGATGAGGATTTTCTACTATTCACATAACACTAGTCAATAGATCTGTTCTATACTGACCCGGGTCGATAGATTGGAAGCCAATATACCAGTCGTCCATGAAGCACTAGGTATCGAGCTGCTAAGTCTAACAAGATGGTGACTATCTCGGATAGACGGCAACCTCGCACAGCTGAACAAAATGGTGTTTCATCTCTAAAAGATACGCAAAAAAACTTTGATTAATACGTGCTGACAGAATAAAACATTTTGGACCCTAAATATTCTGGTAGGAACGACCTTCCACCAGGATCTAAGCGGGCTACTTTGACACTACATCGGATAACTCTTGCAGGCAGGAAAGACAAAAATTGTCACCGTTTACAATTAGTTACTGAGAAAATTGCACCTACTGACTGGTGGATTCCTGGAGCTCTGTGTTGGTGTCTAATTTACGGGCTCCTTCCCGGATTCCATACGGTGCTAGGATACAAAATAGAAATAAAGGAAGAAGGGTTAGAGTTAGGGTTTAATGAGTACTAAAATGATGTCTGAATGTTACGTCAAAAATTCATTCAATGCAATTTTGAAGAATAAGATGTACCTAATGAAATATTGATTAATGTTAATAAAAAACCTAGGTACAGTTTAGTTACTGCAATCAATTGCAAGCCAGATATGATAAAAACATCTCTGTATAATACAAATTTGCCGTACAGCTACGAGAATGACCAAATATCGCCCGGAAAAACGACTCTCAAAGTTATTTCACCTAAAATTTACTCTTACGTGCGTGGCCATGTTAACTCGTGAAGCCTTGAAGACATTCAAAACGAGTATTTATCTCAACATAAAAAGCCAGCTGAAAGCAATGATTGCGTAGTCAAAGTGGAGAAGAGGATCAAATAAATTGCTGGCGACATTCAATGTTCGCACCAGATGACCCTCGGATAACATGTCCGCAAGAGATTGCATTCAAAACGTTTAAAGAAGTCTTCAGTGTACCCCTTTTTTTAAAAAATACAGGTGTTACCTGCCAGAAATGGACGAATTTACTCACGATCAGTTATTATAGCATCAAATAACGGAACTTCTCTTAATCCCAGTCTCCCGGCGTCTGCAACCAGCACGTCCACAAAATAACTGCCAAGACCATACTGAGTGAAGTTAGCTTTGAAGTTCTCATCTCGAGCTTTGAAAAGTAAGGAATTAGAAACATTACTTTTAGTGAGGCCTTATGCGTAACGAAGCGTGAAGAGGAGAGAAAAGGCAAGTACACTGAGTAAAATTAGGCAGAATTAGTATTCTCTGTTGCACCTGTGCCTAGTTTTTGCCATTTTCAACAGCAAAAACGAAGATTAAAGACGAACACGAGAAAAATAATGAAAAATGTAGAGAAAAATCTCTCAGTCTAGTTTTTTTAAAGCTAGTTGAAAATGCGTGTCACGTACCAAGGTTGAGAGGAGTTAGCCAACGAAAGATTTTACACTAAACATGTCAAAACAGAGACCTACTTGCATTTCATTTTTTTTTTAAATATAGAGGTGAAGTGTTTTGTAAAAAAGATAATGAGATTATTACAGTACCTCTCCATTGTCCTTGTCTGTTTGCTCGAGAACTTCTACCTTGAAAACAACAAAGACGAATAAACTGACTAGGGCGTGCAAAAACCTGGATTCTTTGAAACAGATTTTGCGATTCTTTGGCAAAATCCAAAAATGGAGTTTGAATCTAAGAAATCAAAGCTCACAAAGAATGAAAATCTAAATCCAGACTTTTAGGATGGGTGGTCCGTGTGTTTCTTTGGACAAGAGTTGGTATTGCCTGGCTTGCAGAATAGGCGTTATTTTTTCGCGTTTTTCAGGCGAGCGGAGGCCGCATGAGGCGGGGGTGAAGCGTGAGACGCGCGGTGAAGGAAGCAGCAGCAAAAAAGAAAAAGCTTTAGTCCCCCATTGCACTGGGCGCCTTGTCTTTGCTAGCCAGCTGAGAAATCCTGTTCTTCAGGCTAATTACCAGCAGGTTTGCCCATCTACGCACTATTTAGCGGTTTTTGCATTTCTTTTGCGTTCTAAAGCTTGAAAGGATATTTTTTCATGATAATTTATAGCTAATATTGTAAAAAAAAAACTGCTTAAAAGAGCCCATTTAGTAAAAGTTATCAAAAATACCTCTGCCATGAAGTAGTGTGTAATCAATGTCACTTCCCATGACATAGGCCCCAAAATGAGAGCAGGACAAGAGAATGCTTCCTAAAAACAAACATTAATGCCATCAACATTGGTCTGAAAAGCACTTCATTGAAGAGTTATAGGCTTTGTTACTGATTAAGATGCTCTGTTGCAAGTGACTACAGCTAGAGAAACGATAATGTCTCCGTGCAAAAAGGATTTTCTTATCGTTTTTAAGATTACTCCAAACTTAATGTGACTGTTATCTTTGCGGAGATACATTGCTCTGAACTCGATGGAACTGTTGTCTTGCTGGATAATACAACAAGGAGTACAGATGTACAAGGGATCCTGGTGGAAAAAAACACTTTAGACATGCACTTCATGTTCTTCTTGCAGCACCCAGGTTCATTTTTTTGTGAAAGTCCTGAAATGTCAATGATGACATTTCAGGACTTTTGCAAACACAAATAATTATTGCCTTTTACTTTGTTTCCGTGCTTTTGAAATAAATAACTAAAGAATAATTAATTACCAGTGCCAACGAATGGGTCAAATACAAAACTTCCTGGGCTAACCTTAAAAATAAAGAAACAACAAAATTCACTTTGATTATTACACGGTACCTACAGTGTTTACTTAACAGGGTGCAAAGAAAGTCATTTTTACAGCTTGCCATTCGGGCAAGCTGAAGCTAACATTTACTAGCCCAAACATCATTTCAACTAGCCCCAAAAACGTTTGGATGAGCAGAATGATTTCATAGTTCTTCTGTAATTTAAATTCCTCAAAACAGTTCAATTGCCCGTCAGGCAAATTAATAACGGAATTCACTAGCCCGATAGCAAAATCCACTAGCCCTGGGCTATCAGACACTACTTTCTTTGCACACTGCTTAAACATTTTTTTCCTTACTTGTAATATTCGCCATGCCTTAAATTGAAAAAAATGTGTTTACATAAACTATATATTTTTCATCTACTAAACGTAAATACTGTAGAAGCTCTCCAAACAGACACTTGCTGACAGTTCTACTAGCAGCTGTCTTCACAAAATCCTGTTTTTAATTTTAAAGAAAAAACAAAGAAATGCTGCATTTTAACATTCCTGTAAGTGGCTAGCTCCAGTTACCAACACCCGAGGGTGTCTGCTCACAAGAGCTTCCACTGTATTTAAGATCTCAGCTGTTTCAGTTTATAATCTATAATAGTTTTCAGAATGAAAACTGACCCAAGTATTTTTTAAAGAAAATTAAATTTGTCAGTTCTAATGATGGTACCTGTCCTTGGTTGGCCATTATGAAGGAAAGTTGAGGATCCATGGATGTGTTTCCAATAAAATGCCTTGTCTTTAGAGAATACTGCTTTAACAAGTGACGTTGCCCATGTCCAATCTAACAAAAAAGACCAGTTTATTATTATAAGTAATTCTACTTTTCTGTTAATTAAACGCAAAACCAAAAATATTGGTGGTAACATTTCACTGCATTCCAATCTTACCAAGCGTCCAAAAAATAGTCGTTCAGGGTTGGGTGGGGCAGCATTCGGATCATCTCCATAGTCCACAAGTAACGAGAACACATGATCAGGAGCTGACAGGTTGACACAGCCTTCAAATGGAAGGAATTCAAATTGCTGGGGATTGGATGGCACAAAAATGTGTAAATATAATCCTACTTCGTAATCTATATCTACGTACTTTAATATTGTCGAAAGATTATAACATCCAGACTTAAGTCATATAGATTGGGTGATATATTTTCAGTAGTCAGAGTTTCTACCCTGGCTGGAGTGAGGGTCCCAGATAGCGTCCTTCAATCCAGTCATCCTGAACCCAAATTTTCCCTCAATGTTGTAATCCCAATGGTTATTTTCCACAAGCTGCATCCTCTGCATACTTTTAATCCTAAATCTTGCCCTTTGCTTCAAAATTTATTGAGACTCCTATCCTTGCAAATAAAGCATATCCTGGATTTCAAAAAAATCTACTGAGATCCTCCGGAAAATGATTAAGGTACACCACCACCCGACTAACTTACTAAGCATGATTATCTGCTCTACGAGGCACAGATCTTCCAGGAAGGTATTATTGGCACAAAACAGGACTCATAAGATTGATGTGAGGCTGTGTCCCTACCCATCCCCTCAAAACATGACAGGTAGACACTAGGGGTGGTGACTAGTACCAGAGAATGTCATGTCCCAAGTACATCTACAGTAGTAGTTCTGTTACTTCCCACAAGAGTCAGATTGGAGAAGCAATGAGAGACGGCCCCTACAGTATCATTTATTAACCTTTATCAGGGAAGGCTAGAATGTTTAAACAGATCCAACAAGAAAAATCACTACTACATTATTTATAACTATAATTAACCTGACATGTTTTATAAGGCAATATAATGATTATTAACATCACATATTTCTTTATATTTTTTTCAAAAATGATTTACTGGCCACCCAATACTTACATCAATAAGCTCTCTCTGTTGACTAACAGAAAGCTTTTTATTGAATGTTTCAATGCTGATTTTAAATGTGGAGTTGCTAGAGGAGAAAGGTTTCTGAAATTAAAATAGAAGAAACAGAGTAATCAATTTTCATGATAAGAATTAAGATGAAATTACAGACTGTTAATATACTAGCTTCGTACTTTTATAGCGTATGGACTTTTACTGCAAATGTACTTTTATTCTATTTAACAAATTGACCACAATTTTCCATAGTCTACACTCTTACAGATCATAGAAATGACGTCATAAAATGTTCAAAACTCAAATGGAACCATGAGCCGCGGGCGAGTGGTTTCACTGCAAAGTTTTAAACATTTTGTGGCATCATTTCTATGGTTTATAAGAATGTAGATCATGGAAAAATGTGATTGATTTGTTTTTTACAATAACATTTATTTTTTACGAAAACAACTGGCATTGCATGACATGTTACATCATTTCCACGGTCTATAATCTTATAGACCATAGCTCTCGACCAATAAGTGGACAAGATTCACTCAGTTATTGTAAAATAAATTATACGCTGTGGCTATATGCCCGGAAGCTGGAAGTGGTCTCAAAAAAATGTCCCCCAGTCAGAAAATTTTCTAGAATTTCTACAAAAACCCTTTTTCTAATCATTTGAAAGTATTCTATCTTCAATTAGAATAACCAAGCTATAGGCAAAAAGACTGGCTTCACAGGTGAACGGTTGTGCAGGGCTTCTGATAAGTCATGAAGAAAAAGTCAAATTTCACGGGATTTTTAGGGACAAATTCGCAGAAAAATCAGACGATTTCGCAGGAATTTCTTGCGAGTTTTCGGGGCAAACCTCACCAAAAAGCAATCGGTAAAAAATGGCCGATTTTGGGGTTATTTTCAAGGTAAATTTCACTAGGAATCAAACAGTTTTGCACTGATCAGACCAGCATTTTTAACGTTTTTCTAACAGACGTCATCATTTGCTCTTTCAACAACAATACGCTCCAGAAATGAACCAATGGCAAAGCCTTTAACATCATGGCTAGTGCCCAGTTTTTCGCAACATAATCTACGCCTAGTAGTTTCAGGACGTCGTTTGCGCATTTCAGTGACCAAGTTCCATAAAAAATTTGCAAGTTTATGGCAAGTAAATAGCCCCTATAGCTGTTAAAATAAGTTTCAGATATGTTGTACAGACATGTATTTGATAAGATTTCTACCCAATTTCACGGTATTTTTCGTGTTTTTGTGGATTTCGCAGAATTCCGCGGCTCCACAACCGCACAAAATATCAGAAGCCCTGGTTGTGGTTTCTTGGGCATAGAGTAGAGTTGATGCCGTTTCGACACTTAGAAAAATTTCGTGAGTAGCAGTTGTCTAAATTTACAGCATACCATTTTATGAGCTGGATACTGGAGAACACTGTTTTTGACCTCTGTTAAATTATTTCCATGTCCCCACAATTCATAGACAGATCTATGCAATGCAAAAAATAATTACTGTAAGAATAAAGCTAATTGTCCTGCAGTGGTTATCCTCTCATTGCCACTACATCTAATATAAATGTCAATTTAACTTTTGTAAAGCTGCATGCACAATGATGTCTTACTTTATGGTAACAGCTCTGGACAGCAAATGTCTTGCACATTCTTTATTTGGTAAGCGTATCAACAAGTGTGGGTTCTGAGCAAAATTAAAGGATTTCAGAAATGTGATAAAATTTAATATAATCGACTTTCCTTGTACACAAAAGTAGAAGAATAAGTGTTAATTTTACCTCTTTTCTATGATCCTTGCTTTGAAATCGAACATTGAAACTAAACATTGACGAAATAGACAATAACTCCTGAAACAGATTGAACAAAAAGCACACAAATGACCGTATTAGAAGAATTTGCTGCAATCAGTTAACGTTCTACTATCTAAACAGTAGATCGTAGGGAAATTTGTACCTTTTTACAGTAATTAGAATTTTCGATTAATCTCTGTACTCACAGAAATCCTAAAATCGACATGTTCTTGAGCAAAGAGGCACAGGAAGTGCTCACAATCTTCCACTTCGTCCGCCATATTGAATTTTGCAGGGTAACCGCTGATTTATAGCACTAGTTTCTAGAAATTTCAAATAACCGGAACATTTTCTCCGGAAGGACTAGGGACTACGGAACAGAAGAGATTATGTGTTAAAGATTATGCTCGAAAATCTGTAAGCGAGAGAATTTGAGCAGCGAAGTCGCGCGAGTTGCAGCTGCTCGCAGTCTGGTTATTTGTAATCTTGATTTACTCGATGTAATCTTGTAATCTTGATTTACTCGATGTAAATTCAGGACTATGTTCACCCGGACGATCAAACTCAAGCTATTTTCAAAATGACTCCTGGGTTCAAACCTTTCACAGTCGATGTAAATAACTGCATTACAATTACAGTGGCGGATCCAGGGGAGGGGTCCAGGGGACCCCCCCCCCCCCCCTCCCCACTTATTTTTAGACTAAACTGAGGCCGTAAGGGTCGGAAAAAAAAGTTTTTGAGTCCGCCCCCCCTTATCTCAGGGTCTGGATGACCACCCCCCCCCCCCCCCACCCCCATCCTTATCTGAAGGTCTGGATCTGCCATTGGATTAATCATATTCTATTCTGTTTCATAAAAGATTTTCGAACGTTCTTCGGAACAGTAGTAGATAACCTAGGCTCGATTTCCGCCGTCTCCCGGGACCGGTCTTTGATCCTCCCTTCGGAGGGATGAGTGCGGGCCCATTTTCCCGAACAGCGGCTGGTAATCGAGCCTATGGATAACACATTTAGTGAAAAAACAGTGAAGTCAGAGGCCCATCGCTAAGCGGATTTTCAATCACAATGTTACATGTCTTTTCCAGTTGGGGTCAATTTAATAACAAGTTTACAAGTGTTATTATAAATTCAACTCACTATCTCTTTTCTGATTGGCCAAGAGCATACAGTTTATTTTCGAAATCAGTACCTGGGACGTCATTCATCTGTAGATCATAAAATAATCATCGCAAGGACACTCAAGGTCACGGGCAATCATTTCATGCATGACCGCGGTGCATGATTTTTAAGGGTAATCATGGCAAGTTCGCGCACTTTGTGTTGTTTGCTGTCAATCAAGAGGCAAAAACATGACTTCCAGGTGTTCCTTCCCACTTACTGTCGTGACCATTTCTTTTCCCTTCAATGCAGTGATAAAACAATCATTAGATTCGGTTTCTGGGATGTCCAGAATAATCGAGGTCTCGTTAAGGCTGATAACCTTACCAATAATTGTTTATAATTTACAACTGTAGGTATTGTTTTAGGGTCTGAAAACAATAGCTACAATTGTATAATACACTTGTAAATGTTTTATTAAATTGACCACTTGTAAGCGAGCGTAGTTGTTGTTGTTACATCAGGTGCGCGTGCCTCAGAATGAGTCCTTCTCCGCCTGCGCGCCTTTAATTCACGTAGCGTTTGAGACAGAGTGCAATGATTTCATGAGATCGCGACATGCTAAATGAGTCCAAAATGTTAGCAAACTAACCTACAAGAGAATGAGAAAAAATGCACAATTTTATTTCTGTCATTGGCAAACTCTATTCGTAGCAAGTCTGAATAACCAACACTGTATGACGAGCGAGTATCTAAAAGTTTTTATTAAAACAAAAATTCTCGGACATCTTCGGAGTCGATCAGTTTTCCCCTTGCCATATTCGGGCATGCGCTGTATGGACTGTTCTCTTTGTAACACTGAGTTAATGCTTCTGATTCCTTGATCCATCCCTCTTCCCACTCAGCCTCTGCAACTTCATCGCTTAGCTCAGGTAAGGTTTCTACGTTAACATCTTTATCAACCTAAAGGAAATGAAACCTTAATATAAGAAAACCTCCTGCAACCTTAACCTGTGAACAGTACCAAGAAATAAGTAAAGACAAAGCTTTCGGCTGCAAATGCACAGTGTACCACGGTTGCTATCGTATCGTTCCACGACAAGCTAAGCGCGGTACTGTTGCCGGCCCTGTTTTTAGACAAGAAATTGTCTCTCTCCATGACCCAAATGGTGAAATGAATAGCTCTTTCAGGGAGAACTGGAGGAGTTGAGCAACACTCCTGAGTAGCCGTATCCCACCCCACCAAAGTAAACGAACAGGGGAGCCTTTGACACTTTCTCTTACCAAACAAGTTTTGTAAGGACCACTTAAACAACCAGCTGCGAGGGAAAGCTGGACATTGGTGTAGATCAGGATCAGCAATATAGAATAACACTTAAACTTGCAATTGAAGGTAAGGCTGATCGGAAAGCTATTGAATGGGTAACCCTCAGCCCTTTTCTGATTGACCGAAATTAAAAATTTCTTAACGTCATTGTCTAAATGGGGTCATAAAACACACGCTGTACCTTCAAGGTTGTCCTATACATTGTAGGTATTGCCCTCACAGTGTATGCTAAATTTTTGGTCAAGTACCCTCCCCCTCCCTCTGGGGAGGAAGGAGATCAGCAGGGCTTAGAAACCACTCACCATGTTGTCGTGCAAATGCCCAAGAAAGAACAGTTTCATTTCCGGGTTGAAAAACGCTGCCAGAGAAGCCACGCTTGACTCGGCATGGAGAAAGTAACTACATTTAGCCAGCAATAAAATGTCGATAAGGACCTGGGTACCAATCTCAATCGCATTGTTGGTCACGTGAGAATTGACTGGACTATGAGAATGATAATTCTCCGCTCTTTTTGCCGCAGTAACAACCACCTGTAAACAAGCAAATACTGAGTAGAGATTATTACAAAGGAACTATGCGCAAATTAAATTTTATTAGACTGTAATAGTTGAGTATCTGGAACGAAGGATATGTATGCACACGTCCTTCGATTTGTATTTGTCTTACTTAGCGGGTAGCATCTGCTTCATTGTGTAAAACGAGTAAAGAAAGCACTTTGAAATATCTTTGGTAAGGGAACTCATCATCTGGTTCAGAACTATCTTGAATTTTTGGGCTGTGGAAATCAAAAATTTTTATGTAGTCCGGGTGGGTTTATCATTGTCACCATTTGCAAAGACAAACGTAACAACTCGGAATGAATCGGTCTTAGGAGTCTTTCAGTGGTACTGCTCCACTCGAACATATGAGTAATTTTTCGATGGAAGAAGGTTTGCTTAATCAAAATAGATTTGGTTTAAGAGACGTCGGTAGAGAATTCTTCCGAGCTTTCTGGTTAGTACAGAAGAAAAGGGATATAACCGAGATTTCGCACTTTCCCGGAATTTTTTTATATATACTGTAAACATTTCTAAGAAATCTAGTCCAGGCATTCACATCATTGCTGCATGAGGTGAAGCGGGAACAGGAGAATTAGGATAAGAATCACCAGAAGAAGGAAGGAATTAACTTTTTCTAGCTGCCTCTGTAATACCGTACCAGTGATAAAGATCTTACCTTATCCTCTCCAAAATGTTTCACAAAAAGTTGAACACCCTCGTTATTATCACTGGCCAAAAAGATTCTTTTAGGGTATTCTAGAGTGTCAAATATTTGCTGTGTATCATGAATCCACTGTTCCAATGCCGGTAAAGTCTTATTCTCTGTCTCCGACCAATGATCAGTACCCCGTATGTGAACTCCCAGTAAATTGAACCCTTGCATGTTATCAATGTAAAATTGTTCAGCTCGTGTCTGTATAAATTTCTGTGGTTGGATGTATTCAGTGATCATGCCATGTACCCATTTTCTTAGTTGCGGTGTAATTATCGCGCCTTCTTCGTAGCCTGGGACACTCTGCCGTTTTCTAAACCCAAATTCTAACAAGGAGCTAGTCCTCAAGCCCCAATCAAATTGCTTAATTTGTTGTGGATTTAAGCGTTTGATTGCCTTTGCAGTCTCGCGTGCTAATACTCGCCCGCCGATTAAACCACCCAGACAAAGAACTCTGGATGCAGTCAAGTCAAAATCTGTGTTTAGAGGCTCAAAATATGCTGGCCAAGAATTTTGCTCGGGGTCTTTTATACAGTACGTTTCGCAGTTTCTCCATTGAAATGTTATGTTGTATATTCCTAGCAAATGACAGTATGACACGTGATCTAAGGTAGCCAGTAGCAGAGCACCAAACCCAGTCCCCTCGCATTCGAGAAGCGTTGGCTCTGAAACGCAGACAGTGCTCAAAGAGAGGTCTGGTGAAGAATCTTTATCGGTTTTTTCTTTCACTGCCGCAAAGAATCCTCTGCGAAGTTCGTTAAAAACTATGTCCGTGGCGTTAGATGATTCATGGTGTTCTTTTGTGACCCCTCCCAATTCAGCTTTGTGGTTTTTCTCCTGTGCTTTCAAGTATACATAATTTTTCGCATTGATGTCAGGCCTTTCCATTTGAATCATCGATGTGAATGAAACGCAATGTCCGCAAACTGGCGCAAAACTGCTTTGACTGTCAGGTGAATATAGAGCTAAACAGAATAAGACTACAAAGCTAACGAACGCTATTGCTACTGCATATCTGTACACCAGACAAGGAGTATAACCTATCTGACGAGAACGCCGCATTCCTCTGTGGTACACACTGCAATGTTAAGTTGTGAATTGAACAGTACAAGCTGCACTCCTCTGGTCAAACACCTCGTAAATAATTTTTCCTCAATTGTGCAACTGTAAGGAAAGCAAAAAGGAAACGCAAAGGAATGGAGGATGTGCATAACCGCGCTTGTTTTGCAGGTAAATAGTATTGACGTAAGTTCTAAATTCTTCTGTAAGATCTGGTGGGGTTCCTATTCAGATAAGGTGGGTGAGAGAGCGTGGCCAAGGGGGTTTCTAAGGTGTCTGTGATCGTCCATTGCCAAAATAAACGCAACTTCCAGAGCATAAAAAGGAATATAGCGTTAACAAGACCTTGAATACGACCTCTCTATTAATCCTACCAAGGAGATTATAATAGGACAGGTCCTAAAGGGGCGCTGAGTTTATTGTAATTACGCCCAATTAACATTAATTCTTGTAGGTAGAGTTAGCGCTACAGAGGAGTGCCTCCTAGTGATACACACCTGTGGATTCTTGAGAAAATTCTAGTGTTTTTAAGAAGAGAAATGGAAAACTACCAAGCGCGCGGAAACTTTGCTCGGGCGCCGGTCAGCATATACGTTAACAGTCTGCACTGCCGGGCAGGCGCACTCGAGTGTCTTTTGTGATCTTTTGTTTTAGTTGTTATCACATGGTCCTGCACGTGCGAGATCTTGTAGAGTTTTGCTATATTTAGAGTATTGTCTCTAAGAGATTTATCCATTGTACAGTTATTAGCTGTCATACAGGGAACAGATGAGTGTTGAATTTTGTCGCTAAAAAATAATCAGATCTATTGCAAAAGACTGACTTGAACCTCTTCTCTGGAATTACGTGACAAAACTCTAGCAGGCAATAGAGCAGAAGCAATATCAGGAAAAAGACACCCCGGCTCGCATGATCGATCCCGATAACGTACTTTAGGCCTTCACCAATTTCCATCAGTTTGTTAAAAAAAATAAATGAACTGAATATGTCTTGCTTAAAACACTTAATCCGGACCTGTATCCTCTGATTTTTTCCTACTCTTCAGGACGGTTTCAGAGGCCGTCTTTTAAATAAATAAATTTGCCTGAATATCCTTAATTCCTTAAAGCAATGAAAGCAGGAGAGCTGATTAGTATTTTTTAAAGAAGATGAAATTGAGCCATGCAGACTCAAAACCGCTCTAAATCAAAATGTTTGCAATTATTTAATACCTATTGATAACGGACTTTGAAAACCTATGAATATCTTTTTAGGGGTAGTTTTAGAGACGATATACTCTGCTTCGATAACAACACTATAATACCACATTTTCCTCACCTGCATTTTCACATGCTTGGTTCGTTGTTCCTTATATCAAGAAGTTAAGGAAAAAGATCGTTTCCTTGGCATCATCGGGTCAAAAATTCTCTCAATTCTCTCCCGATACAAGGTTTTGTGAGCAACCGTCAGTTTACTCGAATAACAGTGAGCATTCGAACCCGACAGATATTGTTTATTGATGCCACGTACACAGCTTACAGGCGTTTTAGTTTTGACAAACCTGAAATCATAAGGTCATCTTCGATCGGAGGATAAAGACTGAATATCCCGAGGACATAAATACGTCATGTATGAATAAAAAACAGCATGGTAAAGCAGATTGGGCCAGTTGATTTTTTAAAAAATTCTCAGCACTGATATTCAACAAATTGTCCTGAAAGAAGCAAAGGGAATTGACAGTTTGGTCAATTGCGCTGAGTATGTAACTAAGAAACGACAAGACTAATTGGAACACGCGAAAACGGCACGTTACATTATGCCTTTTATTTCGGTCTGACAGGTGGTTAGAAAATCATGCTAGGGAGTTTGATTTGTTATTAAGAAACAAAAACAACAAGAACTCTTACAATTAATCTCCGAAGCAACATTTTGTCGCTGTGAGCATGAAACATGTCGTTCTTCAATCCACGGCCAGCGTACCGCGTCTTTAGCAAACTGACGAGCAAAATAAGTTACCATAAAAAAATTACCCTTACCTTTTCACTTCGAAGATAAAAGTTACAAAATTAATTTACGGATCTAATGTTATCGTACACTGATTTAAGTGAATTACTACAACTTCTGTATCATTCTTTACTTTTTCTTGTATTTTTGCCTAGTTGTACTTGTCTTCTAGTTTACTAGCTATTGCAGCTGTAAATGTTTATTATTAAGAAGAAAAAAGTTTCGTCATTGAAATTATTTTTGTCAAACTTGTTTGGATATGTCGGACTGTAGCAATCAGGTAAAGCCAGATGTTGCATCAGCTCCTCATTGTAAACAATTCATAGGCTAAATACTGGAACAATATTCTATAAATTGTTAAGTAAATTTCAATTTTAAAAAACCTCCCTGTTACTAAGCCCGAGTAGCAGGTGTTTTTGAAGGGGAGGGGGCGGGGGATGGAAGCGAGCGTTCATTATTTCCTGTTTGAAGTACCAATCTTTTATTTTGAAAGTGGGAAGATTTGGATCGATAAGAGAATATAATAAAATAGGCCGGGGCAAGCCTGATAACTGTTACAGTTGGCGTTTTTCTCACGTTTTTCTTATTATCATTATTCTCTTTTGGGGGAATTAATCTTTCATAAAACCCGAAGATGTGAGAGTTGTGATGATAATGAAGATGAAAAAGACATACTGAATAATTATAATTTTCCTTGGCTCTTTAGCGACTTTATTCACTACAGAAATACAGGAGTACCTTTACCCTGGTACTAAATATACAGTCTCTTTTATTAATCAATTAGGATATGGCCAAATGAGTCTAGTAATTCTTCAAGATCGTTCAAATACTGCTCTTCATCGTCGTGGGTATGATGACCTATTCCAGTGCCATAATTGAAGGATCTTTTCCCAGGGAGGGCTGGATGAGGATCTTCAATGTTAACCTTGCCTCGAGTCCCATGCTCGAAGGTCCTTTCATCCTGTGGTACAGAATCAGGGCCCTCATCATACACTTTGTTATGGTTTAAGATCTTTCTTGCCGGCTCGTCTCTGTGGTCTCTCTTATCAGGGTCCGTTGGAGCTATATCTGTTACAACAAAAATAAGAATGTTTGCATAGCTCATTTTAACCAAGAAGTTCTTCCTCAGTGCCAAAATCTCTTACTGGGCGACATTACGAGATCTGTGAGGCCCGAGGGTAACAGTGCACAAACTCGTTTTTAAGGACAAAGGATGAGAAAGAAAACCGCAGCAGAAACGAGTTTATTTTGAATTCACCTTATTGGCACTTATTAACCAGACAATATTTCGCGGGGTTTTATTTTCGCGATAATATATAACGGGCAAATATGAGAAAAAAGGGCGTAACTTTATATTACATTTTAATATATTTTTTAAAAAATCTGATCTTTTCAAATGTCTAGATAAACTGGAGCAAGCAAAACGCATATTTAAATATTATTGTTTGGCAAAAGAGTAGTTGGCGGCAATATTTTAAACATAATCGCAAATCTTCCCATGGATCCTCAGGTGGTTGTTGTTAAAACATGTTTTATCATGTTATATTATGATCACTTTTTTCTGTGATTTAAAGGATTTTTATTCGATCGTGAAAAAAACGTGAAATTTAAGACCCAGGTGAAAACACGAAATTTAAGGCCCGGTTCAGACGCCGCTCCACTCAAGTGGCGAACCTAACTGATGAATTAAGTACGGCAAAACAGCGGCGTCTGAATCAATTTGGTACAGCATTTTAGTTTGGTGCGGCAAAAGCGTTAAGTTCGAACTTTCGTCGAAGTTAACTTAGGTTCGACACACGGTACGCCGTCTGAATCAGATGTCGCGCCAGTGTCGCTCCAAAGTCGAACTTATTCAGTTAGGTTCGGCACATGAAAAGTACGGCGTCTGAACCAGGCCTAAGCCCCGCAAAATAAGTAGCTGAGTAAGGTACAGTGGGTCTACCATGACCTGTGCAGTTCCAAAGGCCGCACTGTAATATGTTGACACTTGAGTGAACTACTTGACCTGTTGGCAAAAGATGAAATTTTCTAATCCTTTAATTACAAGCTAGGATCTGTCCGGGTTTTAACGAGCTAAATCTGCGCATTACAAAACAGAAGTCACTCTCACCCTCCTTGAACGGCCGGGAAAACAACATCGAAGGAACGGTGAAAAAAATACAAATCCAGAGAAAACACGATAGCCTCATCATTTCTGCAAGAGGAATAGCACAAAATGTTAGGTTTCGTTACACCAAGATTCTATAATATACTTTTCTTTTTATTGAATATTGATGCTTAGTTGTAAAATTGCTGAGAGCCTGGGCAATTTTGACGCCGTCAAAATCGCTACGTTTCATACCTGAGATTCGGGTCAGTTGAAAAGCTCAACTGTTTTGCTAGATGTGAAGGTGGGTACTTCTTCAGAGGAACAAAAACACGTACGAAAATACAAATGGACACAATCGGAACTTGGAATTCATAACATCGCCCGGAAAGCAAAAGTGTACCATCACTGAAGATAACGATCGACACAACTGCCTTTACCTGAGATCGCGAAACGTCCTCTTGGTGTTTTCTCTGCTACAAACGCAAATCAACTTTGTGGGAAAATGAAAGCATGGCTTCAACAAAAGGGCAGTTTAACAGCAAGAGGAAAAACGTTAGTAGGATAATTACTGATTTGAATTAGAGGACAGGCTGTCCTAAAGACATTTTTTCCCTTGTTTTTTCCCCTTGCGTTGGCGGTTAATAGATCTCCCGCAGTTTATTTTATTTTCACACGCGACTTTTGACGACCTCTAAAAAGAAGGTTTCGACAGACTACCCGCGGTAATACACCCCTTGGGTGGGAAAGCGTTTTGAGGTATTGCTACCTGGGTCTGCTCCAAACAGTTTTGGATACTGGATGTATGCCCTCTCCTCTGGTCCTATTTAGAAGATCGAAAATTGAAAATTAACACCTAATTTTAGGCCGCTCAAAACGAAAAATGAAACGGCCTTATTTATACCGAAAAGAAAAATAAACAGAACTGATTGTGTGAAAAGATCATAATCTGATTTCTTTTCTCTTCATAGACATTCATAAATTGTAGAATTCAAAGCCTAGTCGATCCGTTTTCGTTATTTTAAACCTGTTGTTCAGATCAATTTTTCCTGGTTTAGGTCCCATGATTTTGAAAAGTACCCTATCAAAGGCCAATAACCGTAACAAATACCCTACTTTTGAAAGAAGCACCTTGAAACATATAGTAGTACATTGTCATCTGGCCTTCCTGTGGCGGAAAACACCTTTGTTTCTCAAAAATGAAAGTAACTTTCCCTTCGCCCTCTTCCCTCCCCGCCTGGGGAGCAGATTATCGTCATTATTATATTTTTTATTCATTTGGCAACTTGTCGCTTTTTTTTCTTTAAATTAGTATTTCCTTCTCACCGGGTGGAAAGCTCCCTCCCCGCGCGCACTCCATCACTACGACTGGCTATTAATGACTCTATCTTAAAGGCGTTTTACTATTTATTGAACTCTCAGGGTAACGTTAATACGTTTTGTTTGTCAATTGTGGGAGAAATAATGTCGGAATATCATCAGCATGTCTTTAGTTAAGTACTGAAATGTTATTAATCTCGCCGGCCTCTTTTAAATCAGTGCCACATACATCGATAAGAAACAGCGTAAATAAACTCCCACAATATTCCACTAAGGGCGCTTTCCATTTGTCAGAACTGGCCGACCGGACCATGGCTGGACCAGTCAGTTAGTGAAAATGACATCGGCTTTTTCCGAGAGTTTTTGCTAAAAACCCATCTCCCTCGTGCATACTATTTAGGATTTGACTGATCAGGCCGAGTAGTTTTGATTAACAGGGAAATTATCATTGCGACGGGAATGGTCTGGCCGGTCAGTTTTGACGAATTGAAAGTGCCCTAAGTTTGCGCCCAAAGAACTTCGTTCCCAAGGTAGACATGGGAACGAGGCCGAGCTAAGCTTGAGATTTACTCTGTATCTGTATATACACAGTACAGGTCTATCGCAAAGAACCAAACGGCTCAAAGGTCTTTATGCACCCGTTCATTTTGTACGGTGCGGTACGAGATAAAGACTAGAACACAAGATAGCTGAACAACTAGTTATTTAATGTACAAAATCATTGCTACTACATATCCACATAACTAAGAAGTAATTTCATCAATTAGTTTACCCACTAATTCGCACAGTATCCGCAGATCTTAGTCGGTGTTGTAACCGGCCTTTAGCCCCGCCTTCAGGATAGAATGAATCAAACTTTGGAACGAACTCCCGGCGGGTGCTAAGTTTAGGGAAGTCCACGCGCTTTTAATTCTTACATTTTAAAAAACAAAGAAATTATTAGTAAGGACTACTTTGAAAGAGAAAAATATCAGTAGAATTTATTGGTTGGTAAATTCGTTGTTTTTTAAGGTAATTTTTACGGCTCTCCGGAAGACCATTTTAATGAAAGTATCTCCTTATTTCTAAAAAGGGTACAATATTTTGAAGGCAAAGATGGACAAAAGTTATACAGCTAAAAACAAGTGGAACAGTTAACAATTCACGGGTGGTGAGTTGAACACTCTCAGTACAACATATACAGATGTAATTAAAAAATATTTACAGCAAATTAACTGTTTCACACATGAAAAACGACGCATGCCTACTGATGAAAACACGGTGACGTCATTATATAATTAAAAGTAAACTGTCCTTAAATACACCAGTGGAGGATCCAGTCCCCCCACCCTATTGTCAGATCAAACTGAGGCCCGGTCTGGATCCGGCACTGTAAACAGCATTCTTCTGGTGAACATTGAGATATTAATATTGATAAATTGAGTTCAATATCTTTACTCCGGACTTATCTACTGAATGGAAAAATTCAAAGTTTCTGTCCACTTGAAATTACTCTACCGAATAGTACGTAGGAAAACAAGGCTTATCATTCGGGTAATTGAATATGAGAAAGGTAGACCCGTTGAGATGTTATTTATAATAACAATAACCTTACAAAGATCAGCAAAATAGTTAGAATTTTAGCCCCTCATTTTAGTTTCAAGTTAATAGTTAGAAAACTATGTTTCAACATTTTATACCATCGAATATTGTTTAATTTTCAAAAAAAGCTCCCTTCTCGTTAAATGTTGTTTTATAATCTAAGTATAGGGATAGATTAAGTTAACTAGATATTTCTACCGCCTAACTTATTTTTTTGATATTTGATACATTCAGATATTATATTTAACGAGTCTAAACAAGTGGAGTTGATCAAACCCATCTAATTCTCCTAACTTACGGAACACCTTCCGCTGAGAAGAGCGTTTAAAGGCAAAGAAACAAAAACGATACAAAGTTGAAGAAGTTTGGTTGGAACAGAATCAAAAGTAAGAAATTCACGGCCCGGGTTAGGTTGCGTTCTGGAAATTCAAGAGTTAAAAACAAGCGACCGTTTTGGTCAAATTACTTTTCTGCCTCAATTTTCTTCATTTCTTCCTTTATTTCTAGACATTTCTTTAACAGAACGTCGCTCGTCTTGGATGTGGGTTTTCCAAAAAGTTGTGGTGCGCCAAGTTCCCCCCGAGTGATGCGATCAAAAGTGTTCATCAGATCATAACAGATACTCTCGCTGACCACGGAGTCTTGTTTGTATTCAGGGTGCACCTCTACGAATTTGCGAATCCACTGTGCTGTGGTCAGCAGCTCACCTGTAGAAAACGGGCAAATGCGAATGAAAATTGTGGTAAATTGGTAAGACAGACTTTCCTCATCATTTGCACTTTGGCCCGATTTCAACTTACCCACCCTGCTCAAATTCTGTAATTTACCTTGACACAATACTTTAACTCAGGTAGGAACATTTGCAAAAAAAAAAGCGCGCCATTTAACCTAACCCTGGGACTGATGATTACACTTTTGAACACTGACACGCTGACGCTGCGTAGCTGGCGTTTTTTTTTTTTGGTGTGTTTTACGTTTGTGGTTCATGTAGTAAGGGATACGTCCACGCGGAAGCAGCCGTATCTCTTCTTTAACGAAGCACAAACGAAAACCACAACAATAAAAACTGTAGCGTTTGCCAGGTTGAAACGTTCTTTGTGAAATCACTAGCCTACCTAGCTGGTTTGTTTTGCGTGCTTGAAGAGCAAAAGCATTAGCCCGTGAACAGGCCTTTGGTCGAGCGGGAAAGGGAAAGGGAAAAGCCCCCCCCCCCCCCTCCTCCCCCTCCGTTTCCCTTCCCTTTCCTCGCTATTTTTTTCCCCAAGAGCCTACAAAACCATCAGCGACGCAGGCTATGCAATCGCCTTTTTTTTACCAAGGTCAGCTGGACGGAAGCATCAGCCCGGGTGAAGTTGGCCTTGTCCGGCATAATTTACATGGCGCCGCTATCTTTAACCTTGACTGTATTTCAGTATAACTTACCGGAAGCCTTCCTTTGGATAAACTTTAGGTACTGGGAAATAGTACAACGCGTGTCTATGTCCACATCGACGTTGCCAAGGTAACTTTCAATCAGTGGTATCAGACCAGGAAATTCACCATCCTAAAAACAGGTGAAAAAAAAGAACATAAGAATCGACTACACAGGAAAACTGGCAGCGTCCATTGTTTTTCATCAGTCATCAGTCATAGTAGAGGAACTGTTTGTGACAGCTGGCAAAAATTAGATAAGACAACCGTATTGCAGTTTATGTTGGGAGCTCCCTGGCCATGCACAATCCTTTGTTTTTGTTTTTGGTTCACATATTGTGATTGAATTTTCTAGTTTATAGTTAGTTCAAAGCGATAGGAATGGTATTCAGCAATTTGCACAAGTCTCGAAAAGCTGACAAAAACATATAACAAAGTAACCTGTCGCGCTCCATTACCAATAAGATATCCATTTATAGCGGAGGGTGGTATATTTGTCACTTGGGTGACTCTAAGGGCCTGTTTACATGAAGGCGGGGGACCCCAGGTAGGTGAGGTAACATGTGGCGGGTTACTCCACCTAACATGTAAACGTGATCACATTAAAATGAGAGATTGTATGGACAGGCGGGTTACCCCACCTAAGCAGGTTACCTCACCTACCTGGGGTCCCCCACCTCCATGTAAACAGGCCCTAAGTAGTAACAAAGGCTGAACTCCAAGACCAATTAAAATACAAAAATCATAAACTCAGGCTGAGTGAATCTAACCTTGCCATTAATGATCTTGTCAATTGACATGAGCTCAAATTCATCTTTACAAGCTTCGTCTTCATTTGCCGCATCTCCGTTAACCACCGTAAGGCCTAACGGGAGGATAGGAAAGAAAAAACGATTTCTTTGTTTCTTTCTCACGAAATCTGCTATATGCAGGAAACATTTCCTTACATGGTTTCATTTTCCTACGCCACTGGGGACCCAACATAACAAACCAGCTTGAATGTTACGAAGTAAATGTATTTGCGCTAATTAATGGCAAAAACCTGGCGTACTGCACACCGTCACCTCAACCCCCACCCCCACCCCCACTTCTGCTTATTATTACCGAATAATGTCTGACCGATTCTATTGAGGGTAGGGAGCGAAGGGATGCCAGTGGAGTTACTTCGAGGGTATGAACAGAGACTTTGATATCAACTTTTATTTTGTTTTTAATCTCCTGCAAATAAACTCTTCTACGCATAAGAGGTTTTGCATTTGACCTGATTTTGAAACGGAGGATTCTTGGAACTCAGAAATGGCGAGCGATAGAATAGAAACAGTCGGAGGGTCCTACGAGATTCTCTGGAGAACGCGATTGGATGACAGCACCTGCTTAGCTCTCTTATATCTTGCGTTAGATAGAAAAAAACTAACTTTATCATCCACTCACATTTCTTCAAGGTCTTCCTAAAGTAGAACTGGCCCTGACGTGCAGCGTCTCTCTTCTGAGCTGTGATCATATTCTCGTCAACCTGAGAGGATATCAATGAAGCCAAATTGGACAACCCCTACTCACTAACGGGGTTGCTAATAAAAACACACGGTAATACCTCCACTATCAATACTATACTGCTATGAATAAAAATAACTAACTCCCAAAAGCAGCAGAACTTCTGGTTAATTTTTACTACAGTGTGTATATGACTGCTTCGGTGGGTGAGCTAAATGTATCGAATCCTGTGTTTTGATTGGCTTGCGAGCGAGACAGGCTTAACTCGCCAGCTTGGAATTTCCTGATTTGTTACCTCAAGAAGGAATATCTATATTTGGCCATATAGTATACTCTAGGAAAATATTTTCTCACGTTCTTTTTAAAGTGAAAGTAATACAGAATGCTCGTGACAACCATTATCGGGATTTCACGGTTCAAACTGAGCGCGAAAGAACATCCAGCTGTGTCATACAGTAGTATGTGTACAGCTTTCTAGATGGATTAGAAATCAGAGCATGAACCTAGTCAGATAAAACCTGTTTATTTACCTTGGATAAGGGAATCAGAAGATTGAGGTCAAATGAGAGGATAACCCGCGTCAGAAGCACTATAAACGTCACATAGGCAGCATTCTCAAAGTCTGTCAGTTGTACCTTGAAAAAGCAAACAGTTCAACCTGTTAACAATATGTCTCTAAACAAATGCTAGATTACGTATTATTAAAAACTGAATCATTGGATAATGCAATTCTAGAGCTCTGATTGGCTTTGCCATCATGGTATATGAGCCATTATACCATGCTCTCCAAAAATGGTAACTGTGCGCGCCTGCTCAAAAATTAAAAACAGCTGAAAATCGTTTGTTTTTAAATATAAAGTCAAGACGAATTATCAATATTTTGGGCGCGTTTTTAATAAAACAATTATTCCACTCGCGCTTGTTGGATATGAGATGATTATAGCCAACTCGGCGCTACGCGCCTCGTTAGCTACTACCATCTCATATCCAGCGCACCCTCGTGAAATAATTGTTAATTATTTGAACATTTTCATCGATACAATAATAGCCACAGTCACCCTGAAAAGCGACTTGCTTGAATCTTGAGAGAAGCCTTACATGTTTTTCAATAAAGTAGTAATACTTTTAGAATTTCAATAGTTACCTTAACCTACAAAACAAGCGTTATCTTAACGCGTTTTTTTAGCGAGCGAAGGCAAACACAAAGCGGGCGTGAAGGGCGAGACACTGCGCCTTTCAAAGTCGCTTCGCGCTTGCCCCCGCTCGCCTGAAAAACGCGAAAAAATAACGCCCGTTCTGCAGATTCTTGTTACCTCAGTTGGCCTGAATTCTACTCTCCAGCCAATAGATGAGTTAGGGGGAGGTGGTTTGAATCTCATTGTCTGCCAGTTGGTTGATTGAATATTCTGAAAAAAACAAGACACAACACTCTGTAAACAATCAAAATCCCATTCCACCAAGGCACACGGATCCCACTCTACGCATTCCTGCATCTTTCAGGTGTTTTACCATTTTTCCATTCCGGGGTCGTTCCCGTGGAAAATTTCCGGGAGTAAAAGAAGGTCTGAAAAGGTATTCCTGTTTTCCCGGTTGGAATACACGGTATTCCAAAGGGAAGTTCCTGTCCCACTTCTTCAAACCCATCTTTCATACCAGTTTCAGGTGTTTGCGACCGTTTTCGATAAATGGCACTGGCTTGTGCAAATGGTAAGTTCTGAATTTTACTTCACATTTATCTAAACCCTGAACCGACTGGTTTACCTGTTGAAATGATAAGCAACTTCTGGGGCCAAAAGAAATCAATATATTTCTGGGGAATGCATCGATCTGTACTCTTCTATAACAGCTAGAAAATGGGATGCGGGGGGGGGGGGGGGGGGGGAGGGGATCTCTCCAGGCAAAACGAGGCATCTCTGTGACTCGGCACTGCGGGTCTGAGGGCAGGGCGGGGGGGAGAGTTCTTCAATGCTTCTCCCTCAGATCTGACTTTATTGAAAATTATTGTTTAAGAATAATGCAGAGTTAAAAAGATGTGATGTGTGCCACGCGACTCTATCTCACGAATTAAAATACATATTATCTTAAATTATTCTTTTTCACGGAAAAGGCAAACAATTAAAGCACAGAAAAAAATTAATGATGTTTTGATTAAATAAGGTGAGAAAGCAGTGTATACTGAGATGTACCTCAAAGTGATCAGTGTGCTGTTCGTCATCTTCATAAATATGTTCATGGAACAATGTCAAAGGATCACGGATGAATAGATGAGCATAATGCCGCGCTAACTGTTCATCAATTCCTGATGATCACGATAAAAAAAAAACAATGATCAAGTCAAGGATTGTAAAAGGAAATTAAAAATCATTAAAATTCAGGAATTCAACCCAGACACTAAATGATTTCGCTAAGAAATTTACTTGTCATGAATAATTTCATCAAATAAAAACAACAGTTTGAAGCAGTTTCTTCAAGTAAGTGCTGACTGTGGTATTTTAACTTAAGACACGATTTTATTTTGTTTTGTTGTTTTAAATTGTTTTCCAAGTACTACAGACAGTAGAGCTTAGAGGTTTCCTGACTGGAACACAGAAATCATTAAAGTATAAGGAAAGAAAGTTATGAAAGAACTGACAAACACGAAGACTGGTCGTGTCAGTCATGAATGTCAACCAACAACAGAATGCTTTTGTTGCCATTTGACTATCAGCATCATGCATGGAAGGGTTCCAAACTATAAAGTTGTGGCAGAAGTACAGTATACATGTAATTAAATAGAATAAAAACAAACCTGCATCCACAAGCTGCTGATAAATCTCCTTGTCGTGAACCAAGTCAATATCACTGTACTTATTTCCTTCGGGAGACAGATAAGTACTAATGGAGTCATATCGTGACTTGGGAATCACAAATCGGTTTTCCTTTAGGGGCTGAAAACAAGCACTAACAATTTTAGCCACACTGATATAAAAATGAAAAAGGTGATTTTCTCAATATTTCTAGAAAATTAATGATCGAGATCAGGCAGTATGACAATGCTGACATTTAATTGCATTGATCATGATGACTAAATGCATGTTGATACTTGACTATTATTACACTGTGTATGAGAAAGTAAAATAATCAGCACAAACTGAATTGTTCTGTTGCATTTTTACATGCAATGTGTTTATTATTATTATTATTATTATTATTATTATTATTATTGTTATTATTACTATTATTATTATTATTATTATTATTATTATTATTATTATTATTATTATTTGGGAAAATAACTCATGATACACTTTACGTCATACTAGAGAAGGACATACTGTTACCTCCTGGCCTGTCTCCTCCGGAGTACGATCATCCACTGCACCAGCAATGACACACCAGCGGCAGTCCAGATCTGAGAGGTACCCACGCAGTACAGGAGTACCGGCAGACAGGGCCATCTACAGTATATGGCAATAAAAATGCAAAAAAAAAAAAATAAGCACCTCAGCCAGAAGACATGAATTAAGCCATGTCTTCAACATCTGACAGTGTGATGCATGGGTTGTGGTTCAAATTTTTCTTTGGTTAAAAATGTCTAACAACTTTGATCTGTGTTCTTTTTTTGTGTCAGTTTTTATGTTAATGGCTCTGAGATAAAGGAAATTACAGTAAAAGTACAGTCTGTATAATTCTGCAGTGTAATTTGTGTTTAAATTATTTTTAGTGGTGAGAACTCAGTTGGGTAGGCACCTGGGCTGGATTTTTAGTAAAGCAAATTCACAGGCTTTTAACTGGATAAAGAAACTCTTTTCAACAGTTATGACAATGATTTAGGTTGTATTTCCAAATCAATTTTCAGTAGAAATTAAACCACCTAATAAAGTTACCATAAAACTTTAACAATGTATGAGAATTTTTCTAATAAAATAACACAGTCATTGTATCTTAACTTACCACAATAGGAGTGACAACTGCCAACTGGTCATAAAGATATCTTGCCTCACTGATGCTGCACGCTTGAAAAGTCATCTATAATAAAACAAAAATTATTTTGTTATTTACTGACACGCGGTGACTGGAGAATGTCTAACTCAAGGTGTCCATTTTAGAGAGGTGCACGTCTGAGATTTTGACCAAACATGTCTACATATTTTTGCACACTAGTGCCACTTCCTTTCTTTTCTAATTATATTTGTTTTTGTTTGTAACTGTACCTGGAGACAGCACATTCCCATGCCAAAGCCCATTGCATCCAAGTAAATGTGGTCAGGTTGGGCAGCCTGTGCACCTTCTCCCTCAACTTCAGGAAACTTTTCAATGAATGGAGAAGGAGTATTCACATCTTTAAAGACTGTTGATAAAAAATATGCCACATTTGGGTGAAATTTTATAATAGCAGATTAAGTGATTAACTTGGAATAGCATCCCAAGTAATTTGGTCTCTACTGGTCTTTGCATCAAAAAATTCTTAGCTTTGCCAACATGATCATTAAGGAAAAGGGCAACTTTACATTTTCAAGCTAACTGTGTACCCCACAAACATATATAAACGTTAGGGATAACATTGGCATGTTAATTTATTAACTATTATAAGGCCACTCAAATTTGGTGTGAAAACTTGCGATCGTACCCAACAAAAAATACATTCAATTCAACTTAATTTTCAACATTGTTTACAAACTGAATATTACACAGTGACAAGCAAAACTAACAAAAGTCAATAGGACTTGGATGATTAATTTGATGCAATCAACTACAAATTAAAGTTAACTTACTTGGAACATTGATAGCAACTTTTGTGCCTCTTCGCTCTCTGATATTCCTGGTCAGGGTGCTGATAGAAACAAGAAACAAAAGTTTTTATATGTACAGAAAAAATCTAGGTAATTGATCTTACACATTTGCAGGCTACAACTTCTGGACAGACTACTTTACACGTAACATGCCTGAATCTTGGATGTCCCTGGAAAATTGCCTGATCGGGGAAAAACAGTGAGCTTGTTATTCCTCTTCCCGGTGTAGGCTTGAAATTTGGGAACGTAAAGTTCGGGCACCCAAGTCTGAAATAAAATTAATGACACTATGACACTAGTCTAAACACCTACCGTGTACAGTCTTTGGTTCAGTGGTGATATACTCAATTAAGGGATTAAAGTAGATACTGACTGAAATGTGAACAATTACCAGAGAAAAGAAACTGATGATAACTTCCCCAGACAATCATATTCTGAGTCCAGTTAATACAAAACACTTATCTGAAGATATCTACCTGGGAAATGCAACAATTGATTGAACTGTTTCTCCAGGTTCTGTCAAATTCTTCTGAATTTCTTCACGTCTGTTTATCAAACAACAGTAAGGGCGAATTTAAACAATAAATCAACTGAATTCAACGGATTTCGAAAGCAAAGAAATTAATATCACAATTTAAAGTATATTTTTCTATCAATCCTGGTTTCCCGGCCAGCTAGATTCCCTTGATTACAACTGTATAAAGAACCAATGTTTCTGTAAAAGTACAATTAAAGTGTTGCAATAATGTATGTCTAAGTTTTAATGTTGATGAACTGATCGAATACATGTAAATGCACATACCTCAATTTCATGTTAGCTTCAATCATGTTAAAATGCCTCATACAGCCACCAAATGGCTGCCCAGGAGTCCCTATAGAGTAGATAATCATCAGGCCCCATTTGTTCAAAAGGTGAATAATAATGTTATCCACTACATTAAATCACTATCTAGAGGATATTAGTACTAGGGAAACCAATAATTGCGTTATTCAGTGGAAAGAGATTTATCCACCTTTTAAAGGGACCAGGAGTCTACATAATAATTAAAAGTCAAATCAGAAAAACGATCACACTGTGATTTAAAAATACGACCTGCTGCAATTATGATTTAATAATTTATTTTTTTGCAGCTAAAAAAAGCCTTTACCTTCAACCATGTAGCCAGCATATTCTGGTCTCCATGCCGTCTTGTTTGTGCTTTAAAAATCAAATAAAACATTATAATACTTGAGGTGCTAAACATGTAACAAAAATGGACTTAAGCTCAGGCAATTTGGGCCCCATGACTCAGGATGTACCATACATGTACCTATTTTAATTTGTAAACAGTTAAGGGCACCATTATCAGAAGAGGACTTGCTCAGGTTACGCAACATATTAGGTAGTTTTGATTCAGGCAAAGCGACAATGTTGACATACATGATTTCCAGTAATTCTTACATTATGCACATGTGCGTTAACAACTGCTTGGTCTAGCTACATGTACGCACTACCAGAATTTACTACAATAAACTGGAATATTATGTGTCACCTGGGATTTTTTATTTCATCAAGTTGCAGGACATCAAGAACTTCTTTTGCCCTTAAATTGTTGAACACCTTCCTGTTTTCATGGTCGAATTTTAGCAATGTGTATTCCACCTAAAAGTAATCAAAAGCAGGAATATTTTTAGCTGCCAACAAGCTGTTGAGCTCGACACTTCCTCAAAAATCATGAATGGATAATCATGTAATTAAATACAACAAGTACAACAAAGTTATTGGAGGCGTGTCAAGGCTGTAACAATTTTTTATTGAAAATTTTTTTGAATAATGTCACAACTACATCTCACAAGAATGTAATTTCAGAGTAGGTACATGGCTTGAACAATTGGCTCTCAATAAATTCTGTGAGAATGTCAAAACAACAGGGACCTTAACATACAGCTGCTTCTGCTTATATATATGGGTAGGGGGTATAGAGGAAGGGGACCTTAATTCTCCAAATGAGGTACTATTATTAACACTCTACATGTGTATGAGCATAGTAGACCAGCCAAATGGGTTCAGGGAATTGGGGGGAGACAGACTGTACTTAAACATGATTAAGAAATAACAAAGACTACAAGGAAACATTTTAATAAGGAAGAGACTGTACTCAAACCTGTTAAACCAAGGGGGGCTATAGGTTTGAGGGGCATAAAGGAGTGCTATGCTCAAGCCTGAAGAACTGCAATAGCTCAGGAGATCGAGAGGTAGGGAGTTCTGATTCAAACTTTATGAACAGTCTGAGAGGGGAAGGAGTAGGTGGAGGTAGAAAACAATGGACTGAGGCTTGATAGTACGAAGGGGTACATTTATGTGGGAAAAGTATAGTTAACAGTTCAACCCACTTCAAACATAAAAATTTTCTATCTTTTGCGGATTGACCCAGAATTCTCCAAAAAAAATGATTTTTTATTTGTTCTAGTTTGTTGCATGTCTTTGTTTGCAAGAGGTCTAGGGTCTAGGCCCCTGGGAGAGGTCAACAAGGTTAATAAACAACCATATTTGTAAGAGGAATCATTATGCAAGCTATCTGCTGTATCAATGATAAAATGGGTGCAAAGGACCACAAAAAGTAAATATTAGCATTTTTTGCAAACACCTAAAATATGAGAAGGCCCGGTTGGGTAGATACAGTTAGATGTACAAGGTATGCTGGAGTTTTTGTTTCAGTTTTTGCTTTCACTGAATGAATTTCCTCTCCTGATCCAGCTACATGTAAGGGCTAATAACTTTACAAGTATTCTGCAATTAAGCGATTATTTAGGCCCATTATTGCACAGTGTCAACAACAACGGCCTTTACATAACAATAATATTATTAGGCATCTACATATTGTGCCGTTTGCATGATAGTGAAAGTTTCCACCTTAAGAAAACGATAATTGTAAACTCGATGGAAGAAAATTTTTCTACTCTGAAATACACAGAATGACGAAATCTAAAGCTTAGGTCAGTGAAAACCTTAACTTACAGCTGTACAAGGATAAGCGCTAAATTATGCACTGTCATGTTTACGATGATTTGCTAAAGACGTTTCTGAATGCATGTTTAATTAACAAATTTGAGGTGAAAAAAAATCAGCACTGTACCTCGTCTCCCCACTTTAAGCAGTCATTTTCTCTATCTTTAAGCTTGTTGTAAATATGAAGAAACTGTAGTATGCCATGTTTTCGTACATGATCGGCGTATTGCTTCGTTTCTGACCAGGATAAAGGCGATCCAAGTGAAAGAAGACCCATTGTCGAAACTTGAGCTAAATTAAGCATAAAAAGAGAAGAAAACCAGTGTTAGGGACACCTGCTCGGTGAACGTCTACTTACAACAACTCAGAACAACTTCGATAACTCACATTTAGCTAACAAAAGTGTCGATCGGTTTCGAAGGCAAAACAAACTTACACTGAATATGGGAGACGTTCGTTTGTTTTGAGATTATAGCGCAAATAACAGGGATGGGTCACGAAATGAACCTATCAGGTGTTTTCGAACCGGTGAAGTCACGCTTGGAAGTGCAATGTCTGAGGTTAAATCATCAGACTTCAGCAAATGACAGCAAAGAGGGGCAACCTCAAACAACACCTATCAACTGCGCAGCTGCTCAATACGTCGGAGTTGAAATAAATAATAGGAAATGACGAAATTAACAATGAGGAAAAGACCTTACCACAAGATTCCGCTCGAAATTACTTTCACACAAGTACGTCTAATATAATTAAATACTTAGTCAGGGAAATGAGACGAAACAAGAACAACGCCGGTAAATTCGACAACAGTTTGGTACATTCACATTATAGCTCATTCACATGGACATTCACATGTTGCTCAATTCCTCAAAGTGACCAGGCCTTTTTGTTGCGTGACTCTCCTCAAAATACCTGTAGAATAATATAGATCCGCAATGCGTACGTGAAATGTACTTTGAATTTGTTGCAGCAATCACAGAAAAACTTTGGAGCGATTTATGTCCAAGGTCTTCAACCCTTTCCAAATTACGTTTCTCTTAGCATTCTTTACTAATTTTATTCACAGTAAAAGAAGCTTCATTCTCTCATTAGTTATTTGAATTTGTTTTGTTTTGCTTTTTTTGAAAAGCTTTTAAGAAAGCCTACGGAGCCGGGGGTAACTTCTGATTTACCGTTTCCGGGAGGTGCAGAGGATTTTACGGGTTTAAAATCCGCGATATTGTAAATTTTTGTCAAGAAAATTAAGGCTAGTATTTGTGGGTGTTAGTTTGATAATACCAGAGAGTGTTTATTAAGCAAAAAATAGTAAAATTCGGGGTAAAAACTGTTAACTTCAATCTACACATGAGACTCACAGAACAGCAAAACTACGACGAAAAAACAATGCATTCAGTGACAGGATCTCTAAACAAGATCTGGATCAGTAAAAAAGGCAAAATTGAAGTAAAAACGTCAAAATGATTTTCATGGCGAGGAGAGCAATTGCTGCCGCGAGGATGAGCTTGCTGTTGTTTCTTCTATGTCATACAAGCACACCATTTGTTTAAAAAGTGGTTGCATGTTTTCATATTGCACGATTGGCTCTTCCATTTAAAATTCATTATGGGAATTTGGGGGGTTTGATTTCTTTTTAGGCCATTCTTTAGGTTTTGCCTCAAGTCCGAGGGGTTTCCAAGGGTTTTCATAATCTATTACTCCATTTGCACCTCCCCGTAACCAGAAATCCGAAGTGCCCCCCCCCCCCCCACCCTGTGGAAGACTACAGAGTAAGAGGCTAAAACTTGAAAATCATGTGAATAATCAATATCCCATTATAACCTTATTATGTGCTAAGTTACTCGGCATGCAAAGGCGACAAAAAGGATTTCTTGTGATAATAAACGTGCCATTTTGACTATTGTTTTAGCGAGGATTATATAGTTCACGAGATTATCTAACAAAGTACATTCACGAACATTTGTGCCAATATCCGGCGTGACTTCTACGAGCGTTTTCACTGAAAGTTGCGTAAAGATATGGCGTCACTTAGATCTGCTAATTACAAGACCTTCCAACACGAAGTAGACGAAGTGAAGTGACTTTGAGTGACGAAGGCCACATAAAGTCCTTACACGATTCTTCTTGGCTGAGGGACTGCCAAAGTATCGTTTTAAAAAAGATTTCAGCGAGAAATTTGCAACAAATCGAGGTGTAGCCTTTTTTTGACCTCATCTTGATGTGAAAGGTACGTCAGTTACCGAAGTTAGAACTTCTTGAGCAATCATGATCAGTTTGTTTCCATGATAGCAAATGTAGTACCTTAATTTAGCCGTTTGTTACAGATAACCTTTCAGCAAATGACGGGGTTGACTTATATTGTGTAATAATGGATGAAATAACATGGGCAAATATCAGTTGTACAGTCTAAAAGCTCAGTGCCAGTCATGTGTGCATTACCATGACTCAGCCAAACTTCATTTTCAAGTGCTCAGAATTACAAAGTGCCCCAGTTGAGGCGTCAAAAGATTACATATCGCCATGTTAAAATTAATATATGACTGAAAAGTTTTTTATTTTATTTTCTCTTTTCCTTTTTTTTTTCTTTTCTCTTCTTTTCTTTTCTTCTTTTTCATTTGTCATTGGCTAGCTCGAGGTCACTTGCAAGTTAAGATACCTAAACAACACCAATCTGGCTACGGTGGAGCTGGCGCTTAAAGGAGTGCTTTTTCAAGCACTCGCCTCGGTAGTAAACGTCGAGGTCGATGATTGCAACCTGGGGCTATCAGCCATACTGATTAGTCCTAATGGGGACCTGGCTGCCACCGCCGGGGTGATATTGTTGTGTGCATGCGTTGGGTAGATACCGCGGAGTTGACGTGTGCTTAAGTATTTAGCCTGCGTAGCATGGCGGTTTTGGTTGGGCGCGCTAAGTAATAAACGCGGGAGGGCAGAAAAACCGCAAAGAGACTGGGGCGGGAGCAATTTTTTTTAGTTATGAGAAATTCACTTCACAAATAATTTATAATGTCCTTTAGTTAAACAATGTATATAAACTCGAACAGATTCGACACACCATACTCTCTTTATAGCACCGTCAATCCTAGTACGATAAATAGAGCCAGGCTCAACTTTCGGTGGATTTTCAAAGAATTTGATCTTAAAAGCAACATGAAGGGATTTCTCGAGAATTTTCTTGCTTTATCGGTGAAGAAACTGAAGAAAGTATTGATGATTCTTCCCTCGATCAGTGGCCGTGGATGAGCGTTTCCTGCCGAATCCTGTCGTTATATGCCTTGTTTAGCGATCAGTAACTTCTACAGAAGATGGAATTTCCATAATAATTTTCAGGCGAACTGCACCGGGCCATATTTGTTCTTTGTTTTTGTCTTTTTCTAAATCCGGACGCCGAAATAATGCTTAATCTGCTTTTCAATACACTGTTAACAATAACATCACATACCCGGGGGGGGGGGGGGGGTACTCCCATACATTATCTATACGGGTATGTGCCGCCCAACGGGGTCGTGTTTTTGAAGCTCCTGATTTAGAACGGGGTATCCATTTCAGAAGGGTTTTCTGGAACGGGGTGTAATATTTCGAACGCACGAAAGCTCCAGTTTTGTAAGTAGCCATTTGAAATTATTCAAGGACAGAATGCTTTTAAAAATACGGTTCAATGCGTTAACAAGCAAACTGTTGTACTCTTGTTGCACCCTGTGTTTTAGCGTGCAGGGCAGGCATTTTGGCGCGAGACACGAGCGCTGACTCCGCCATCTTGGATAAATAGGGGTGCGGAAGTCTGGAACAAGTCCATAATGTACCCGAGGGAGATGGAGATGGACTCAAAAGAAAGGGATGGAGGAGGAGAAGGAAAATCGTTATCTTAGGAGCGTGGTTCTGTGCGTGGTGAGAGATTTTGCGTCATAATTAACCGCACAGTGTATCCACATGCACAGGAAACGTACTCCGGATGATTATGAAGAAACATTTATTTGATGTATAAGTCGAACAAATAAAGTAATATCTTTTTTTAAAAACAGGGCTATTTCAATTTACAAACTTTCTAGAACGGAGTATAAAAAATTGGCCCATTTCTAGAACGGGGTATCAGTTTTAGGGCGAATTCTAGAGCGGGGTATAAAAAATTGGCCCATTTCTAGAACGGGGTACCAATTTTAGGGGAAATCTGTTTTAGAACGGGGTGCCAATTTGGAGTCCTGGGCGGCACATACCCGCACAAAAAATACCCAAGTGCCCCCCCCCCCCCCCCCCCCCCCGGGATCACATAATACGCAAAAAAGAAGAAGAAGAAAAGAAAGAACAACGTACGGACCTTTAAGACGATATTCGCGGTTGGTCACCCATCCAGTTCTTAACCCCGACCGACAGGGCTTAACTTGAGTGCCGTTACCAAACCGAGTTTCGCGAGGGTTATTGCGAGATACGTATTTCTAGTAATCATCAGAAATTATTTGGGCTAGGAGACAAAGGTGATATTTTGTTCAATTATGAATTGTTACAGTTGATACTTATTTCACAATAAAGTTTCTTGTTGTTGTTGTGCCATGTAGTCATTGCAGATGATACTATTTTTCATATCACTAGGCACATGTAGTCATACACTGCCTATTTTTTGTCATTCTTTTCGATCGCCGTAAGTATCAGTTTGCAGTTGTTGCATCGTACCTCTACATTTGTTTAAAAGGTAGTTGCATGTTCCAAACGTCCAGTCCATTCACGATAGGTTCTGCCATTTGAAATTTTTTTTTTTAGGGTTTTTAATTTCTTTTCAGGCAAATCTTTGGGTTGTTCTTTACATTCGAGGGATTTCGGAGGGTTTTCATGATGTTTCACCATTCTCTCCTCCCCGTCACTATAAATCCGGAGTACGCCCGGGCGGGAGGACTACAGACAGAAATTCGAAAACGTTTATTACATTATCTGAAAAAACAAATATTCTGTTATAACTTTACAATGTGCTAATTAATTCAGTGTTCAATGACAACAAAACAGATTTCTTGTAACAATACAATTGCCATAATGGCCATTGTTGCATATAGAGTAATACAGTCCGCGACATTTTTCTAAGCTAATTACTTTAATGAACAGCAATAAAATATATGGCATGATGAGTTCTGCGAGCGTTTCCATTGGCGGTCGAGTAAAGATATGATGTCAGCTACCTGCGACTGCCTTTTAAGTCTTCAAAAGACTAGAACGATTTTTTCTGACTGCAAGGAATGCCAGGAGACATAAACTTAACAGAGATTTTGATCCACACGTTTGTTAGCTCCAACTGGCACTGCAACTCATCACTTTATGGACTACCCGCTTATAAATTGAACCGATTAAAGTTACTTCAACTCACTGCTGCTAGAATTGTTACTTTATCCCGGAAATTTGATCATATTTCACCCGTTCTCTACAGTCTAGTTCGTTGGTTACCGACAAATCAAAGAATTATATTTAAGATTTTATTACTTAACAAGTGTACAAAAGACTTAATGGTCAATCGCCTTCTTACATCTCAGAATTGCTTAATTACAGGACCTATAATAGATCACTTAGGTCTCCTGCGCAGAATTACCTTGAGGTTGGTAAGACCAACAATAGATCGTAAGGTGATAGGGCTTTTCCATCGCAGGCCCAAGGCTCTGGAATGACCTTCCTTTAGAGGTAAGACAGTCTGCAAGTGAAAATGCTTTTAAGGGAGCTCTGAAGACTCACCTATTTAAACCAGCCTACGAATTAGATTAGTTGTATATATAAATATATATTTTATTATTTGTATATGTTATAGTACTTACGATTAATTGGACATTTAAAGTATTTCATATTAATATTATTTGATAACTACACACCTTTGAACTATTGTAAAGAATAGTATATATTAGTTTGAACTCTTAAATAATTATTTTTCGTATATGTACCCTTTAGTCTTGTTTTTATTTAATTTGGCATTGTTAAGCGCTTGGAGCAATTATTGATTAAGCGCTATATAAATAAAGTTATTATTATTATTATGCTTGATTTTCCTTTTTCCACTTTTTTAAAATTATTCACAATTGTAATTAGTTTTCTATCGTGGACATATGTTTAGTTTTTAATTTGTAAACAATACGATATAGTTTAAAACTGTAAATATTCTATTGTTCTGACACTTAAATAAAGATTGGTTTCTTCTTCTTCTTCTTCTCTTCTTCTTCTTCTTCTTCTTCTTCTTCTTCTTCTTCTTCTTCTTCTTCTTCTTCTTCTTCTTCTTCTTATTATTATTATTATTATGTCGCAGTATGAAACTTTGGAATGCTGTCCACATTATGAGTAGTATAAGGCGCATAGCGTAACCTACACCACTTGAGAGCCTATACTTAGAAGTAAAAAAAAAGGTCGGTACGAAACCTAATACGATCCTAATATACATAATGATATGAACCTCTCTACTTAAAAAGCCAATTTAAAATATTATTAAGTTCTTATACTCTGTAAAACCCTAATGCTCTAAAAAAATCTCAGTAAAAACATCAGTAAGCTTGTGTTTCTAGATTTCTAGAGAAAAAATCAAAAACCTAAAAACTGGAGTCCTTAGCGCCCTGACTAAGTATTTATCTTAAATGTTCTGGCAATGTTTAAAGTGTTTGAGATGACCGACTTCTGCATCAGCTCAATTATTATTATTATTATTATTATTATTATTATTATTATTATTATTATTATTATTATTATTATTATTATTATTAAGTTAAGGGTAGCTCTTGGCCTCATCTAGTTGTCGACGTTTTTGAAAACGAAGAACTTCTTGAACATTTATGGTCAATCAATATTCAGCGGGCCCTTAGTGTCAAAATCCCTTGCTACACGGCTGAAATGTTTTTCTTTTCTTCTCTTTTTCCATCAGGGATCTCTGCTATTGGCTATCTCGAGGTCGCACTCTATCCAAATTTGAAAGCGTTTCCGATCAAGATCCACATAAACTCGAACAACATTTCTTAATTTTTTTTTTTTTTTTTTTTAGGCTCATGGAAATTCGAAAGTATAGTGAAGATGAATAGGTCAACTTTGACGAGTAGTGTGTGGGTTAAACGGAACTTGTTGCAAATTGAACTGTTTTTGATAGACAGCAAGGGAATAGCAAAGTTTGAAAAGCATTTCTCATTCATCCAGAGTGTCTCTCTTCTTAGGGCACGGGAAGAAGATAGAGCCTGGGAACAAGGTTGCTTGAGTGTCTATATTGAACATTTTTGCGGGCGACTACAGGGGCCCGCAATCCTAATCTCCAGAATGCTCGTATGTAGCCAGCAATAGTAGTTTGGACTTCCACTAAGATCGACACTAGGAATAAATGGAATATACAGAACGCAATCTAATCACGCGCGTTTTGACCTTCTGTTACTCCGTTGGAGCAAGAGCGTTATTGCCTTGATCTCGTCCGTACTCCTTAATTTAACCTTAGCTTTTTACTAAGTAAAAACTAACCCCAAAACAGGGATTCTAGTTTCTCATTAACTTTAGCCTTATGTCCTGGGGTTACCCTTGACGAGGGAACAAGCAACGATTTCAAGAGAAATTCAGCAACAATCGGGTAGCTTTGCTGTCGTTTAGATGCTCAAGCGAAGTACATCGACTGCTTCATTTTGTCGTTAACTTCTATGGCTTTGGCTGACGTCTCCAAATCAATAGCTTTACCGTCCCTAGGTAGAGAACAAACAACAGTAATCAGTAATCGTTTAAGACGAGAGTTCTTAAAATATATCAAGTGTCAGCTTCAAGAATTACCGGTTGATCTGATGTAAGGTAGGGTGCAAATAGGCAGCTAAAATGCTATTACCATTTCCTCCTGTTGTTATTATTACGCCTCTCACCTTCCATAAGTCACGTGGTATCTGGCACGGAAGGCTACCAAATGGGCATAAAATGCGGGGGCTGGCATGGAAACACTCCGCGGGCATCGGGCGTAAACGTGGCACAGTTGATATGTGAGCTTTTGAAGCCCGTCAGCCTTAAAACCGTTTTCGTCGTATAAAACGTGATAGTGTGTTGGTCGGCTTGTCCCCTAATATGACACAAGGAAGAAGACAAGGAAAAAAAACGCTTTTAGTTAATGAACTTCGAAAATCCCAGACTGAAAATCACAGAAAACTATTATTTGGTAAAAAATGAAAAGACAAACCAACAAACAGTACCACCAACTGACAACTTACACAGAGGTTTTTTCTGTTTTTATATATAGTTTGTTGTAGTAAATTAATTTGAAGTTTTAACCACAAAACTTAACTATGATATAGATTTAATTAAGGTACCTTACATATCGAAAAACAGACCGAAAACCGGTCAGAAGGTCAAAAGCGCCGTTTTCACATTAAATTTCGTATCGATTATTTATTTCTTTGCATTCACTCAAATAGCCAATATTAAGCAATTTATTTTGTTTCAAAGAGGTTTTCTGGTCAATAATTGAAATCGTTCCCGCATTCTCATAAAAAAAGGTACCAACTCACAGCAAAATACGGTGCGAGTTTGTATGATATTGCCAACCTCGTTTCATCGTGTGTGCCCGGGCACCGGAGTCAAAAGAGAATGTGGGAAAGGTCTGTAGACCGCTTGCTAGGAACCAAGGGAAAATTCTCTTTCGAAATTTGATATATTCACTTTGACAAGCCGACTTTCTATTTTTTAAAAAGAAAATACATTGCGAAAACAAAACAGACAAGTGGAAAAGGCCCATTCAAATTCTGATCTTTAAGATAAGTTGACAGCCTACCTTAATTCCGTAATGGCTGCACAAATAAAAATCAAACTCATAGGGATGGGTGATTCCTTTATCCACAGTGGTGCCTGGTGGGACATTTTGCTCTTCCCCAGAAGCATCTCGTATGTCTTCACAAAACAACCTCGTGTGGTGTCTCTTCTGAACCACAATGAATGTGATTTGTGGGTGATACTCTTTATCAAGCATTTCGCAGGCCTCTTGCACAGCGCGCACTTCATGAACAAACACTTGATCAAACTGCCCTTCGCTTACCCCGTCTCTGTAGAATATGATACGCTTAGGCTTCCATCCTTTAGTTTCTTTATAGAAATCAACAAGCAACTCTTTCACCATGACGGCTAGATCTTTGATAATCTCCTGTGCACCTCCAGACCTCTCGTGTTTCTGTACCCGAACTCGCGCATGATATTTTGCAGCATTGACGTCCATACTGGCCACCACAGCAGCGATTGATGGAATTCCATTTTCTGTAGGAGAGGGGTGAGTTACATCAGCGCCAAATATAATAACAGGTTGTTTGAACACAAGTGACTTGACTGAAGGATGAATAACATGGTTCACTCCTCCTAGTTTTGCATTAATCTTCATCGACAGGTTGGCACAGACTTGCGCTTTGGCACCTTCAACCTGTTTGATCTTGACACATTGGGTAGGAATTCCAAGCACGTTGTCACCCACTCGTTTGACTTCAGCATAAATTTCTTTATTATTCTTCATTGGAACAATAACCATGACAAGCTGTAGGTCTGGAAATTTCTGCTTCCACTCACGAAATGAACCTGCTATCTAAAACCGGCAAACAGACAAACAAGAATGAATGAAATAGCAACCGAAAGAGGTATAAGATAAAGGCGCACACAAGCCAAAAGGAAGAGCTGAGGAGGCTCACATGTGTACATATCTCGGTTTCAGTAGCAAGAAGCACCTAGGTAAGGAGTATTAATACTGCTACCCCCCTGGATTGGGTGCTTGTCCATCCTACGTGAAGGAAGACAGTGGATCGGGACCTACAGATCCGAAGTTTGAGGTGCTAACCGCTCGGCCACCACGCCTCTACGGGGTCCAAAACAAAGGCGTATAAAGGCGACAAAAGTACACTCAGAGTGAAATAAGGGCGAGAAAATAATTGTTAAAGTAAACGTGAGTGCACGCTATCGTAAGGTCACAATGGAAAATACAGTAAAGAGTATAGGACGCGACACAAAAAAACCTGGACCATCCTGTGACAGGAGACACCACTGAAGTCAACATCGTTTGGATGTCTCTCCGTTTCTTGAAAATAACGATTTGATGCAAATATCAAGACACCAAATAACAGTCACCACAAACGTAAAAGCTAACTTAAAGAGATTTCAACAGTATCAAGAAATGCCCCCAAAAAATCTATTTTACCTCATGTCTGCTTCTGAAGTATCCCCAATCACCTGGTTCTGTCATTTTCATTCCTTCCCGACACGACATGTTGGTCAATGCCTTGACAAACTTCCTCAGCAAACCATCATTGTGCTGATTAGGCTCCAAGGCAAAGCACGCCACGGTCCAGACACTTAACTGAGCTCCACTGTGCAAATGTTTGCCGCGTAAATCCCATCCTCCCTTTTGAGGGGTCAGTACTTCATCTTGCGGCCCAAGAGAAAGATGAGGCGCTGATAACACACGGCCTTCCACTTTGACCATTTCAGAGTGTACAGAGATTCCGAACTCCTTCTCTAAGTACTCGGTGCTGAATTCCACGTACGTCTTAGTCTGTGTGGGTTTGGAAAAAGAAAATCCTCGTCTTAATTTGCTAAAAACATGAAACATACAGCAAACATCAATCAGTTCAAAATATTCGCTTTCCTTTGAATTTGCCTTCATCGCTTAGTTTAGCCCTTTCATAAGCCTAACAAAGTAAAAATGACACAAATTGAAATCATAAAATATTTGGTTTTATAGATTTACACCGAAAAAAAGTTATCACCTCTATTATATGCGTGGGATACACTAGCCTGCACCAGGCTCTGTGCGGACGAGCGAAAAAAGCAAGCGAGCAGTGAAATAACGAACGAGCGAAAAACGGCTGGAGGAGAGAACGGGAGAGCCTGTACGCACCTTTTCAAATACCTCAATCTGCCCTCTACCTCGCCCACTACCTGAAAACTGTTCCTCGTGTCAAAATGTCACTGGAAACTGGAAGGGACAAGGAAGGAATAAGCCTTTTCAATGCACTAGTGCCAGTCTCGCTTGGTATTCTTTAGCCCTATTATATTTGACAAGTTTTGTTGCCTCTCAAACCCGCACGCGCTTCTATAAGACAATAGAAACTTGGCAAAAAAAAGCCTACCCATTCGTCAATGTTTTGTTGTCGTTCGGGTGCAGGGCGCGCAGTTTTCCTAATCATGTTTGAAGTCTGCTCTTCAGTTAATTGTTTTCTCGGAGAAGGTATAACTGTGCACACATCCATAGGTAGATAACGGTCTTTCTTTGGTCCGGCTGTCAAACAAGGCAGATGAGCGTATCTAGAAGCAACGGCCATTGATTATGATAGTGCATGGTAAGTATTAATGGCAGGTATTCGTTTCAAGTGTCTTACTTTAAATTAGGACGTTTTAGATAAGTAAGATAAAAACCTGAACCTATTCTTTCATAGTTAAACTTGTTTGGGATATACCCTTAAACCACTGTTCTTAGGACATCTAATACTTCGCCCCGTTTCCGGAGGCCAAGAGTTAAATCCAGTAAAAAAGTCTTAATTGAAAATTCTTTGCCGGTGTCTCAAGACAATGAAAGTTATAAATTTTTCGAGGAACCGTACCAGGGAATTTACCTAGGAGTAACGCGTTGTTTTTAAAAAGCAAATGGCTATGAAAAAAGTGTGTTTTGAAAGCTAGCAATTAATGAATGAGGCTGAGTACGACATGAAGGGTGTTATCCACCGAGGCCGAAGCTAGCTAAAACATGCTTACCTGCATCGATGTTAAGTTCATTTTCGATAGTGTACGTTTAGGTTTGTCCAGCTCCGCAAACTGTATTCTCCAAATAGCAGATGTCGCCCTCCGAGTTGTCTTCTTGCTGTTTTTGCCATGTTTTTAGCTATTATTTCACCTACAATAGTTCCAGCTGTAGTTCTTACTCTTGAAACGAGAGAAGTTGACCGCCATTTTTGTTTTCACAACCAAAACAACTCAACCTCGTCTCCAGGTCTTCTCGGTAACGGTGCCTTAACCAGTGAACCAGTAGCGGGCTGCATTTTTGACACCACTTCCTCGTTAAACACAAAATTCTTCCAAATTTGGTCATCAGTAACTGGTCATTGTGAATTATGCCTGCGCCTTTAGCCAATCAGAATTGGGGAAATATTTTGAATGAATACTAAAGTGTTTTAATGATATTTTTTAAAAGCTTTTTAAAAGAGGCTTTGAAGGGACACTTGGAAGCTTTCCCTGACCACGTGTTGAAATTTTACCATTTCATGGGCACTTTTTTCCTCAGATCGTTAGTTAAACATATATGACGAACATAGTTTTGCTGCCTTCTTTTAGCACTCACAAACATACGTCCATGGTCGCTCGATCTATTCTTTCATTTTTTTTTGGAAGAACAGTGAACTCAAAACCACCCACAACACCTTTCGGGATTGTCGCGTGCACTTTTTCTGACAACCTTTCTCGAAATAGCTGTAAACATTTTTTTCACAGTCTTTGTGCTACACGTACACGTAAACACTTTAAATTATGCGCTCGTCTGTTATCCAGTTATGAATATCTCGTCAACCTGTCGATATCAGTCGTTGTACTTGGTGCATACGCTTTAAATGTTTTTTTTTTCCGAGCTCGATTTCCGCCACACACTCGGAGGAGCGCAGGATCATTTCCCAAAAAAGCGGCCGATAATCTGCCCGTCCTAGAAAAGAAATGTTTAGCAGATTGTGAATTTGAAAAATAAACTTTGCATTTTATTATGGTGTATGGCCTAAATTATGTGAACGTTCCCGGGATGTCTGAAAGTGGTTGAACGTTTGTTGACCCTCCTGATTGATGTCGCCCTTATTTTTCACTATACTGATTGAAATATTAAAAAAAAAAACATATGATGCCAGCTTTCCTCACTTGCAGCCAGTGGTTAAATTGCGGAGGAACCAGAGAGGTGAGATCGGACGGCAGCATGTAAAGGCGCACTCTTGCAGCCACTTCAGTCCATGCTTTGATCACACCTCGCCCAACCAGACCGATGATGGCATAAGTCAGATAGACCATGACATTGGGGCCTACGTCCCCTACTCTTTTCGAACAATGCACGGGTTCTTTCACGTCCCCTTCCAACTGGAGTACAAGGATGAAGGAGACAAGGCCAACGGCTTAACGCCACCGCCCAATGACACGATCATCTGAACTGAGAAAGGGGTTTTAGTCACAGCTAGCATGATCTCACCAGGTCTTTAAAGGCCTTGGTTGATGGTCCGGCCGGGGTTTGAACGCACGACCTCCCGCTCAGCAGACCGGCGCTCTTCCAACTGAGCTAACCGGGCGGCGGTTTAAAGCAGCTGAAAACCCAATAAATTTCGGCAGAAAATTCAAGCAATCACAATCCGGTATTTGAGACCCCCTGGTCCCATTTGTTGTCTGATTGGTTCGACTATTAGTTCGACGTCTGACCCAAAAGACGAACTTAACTTAATTTAGGTCTACTCAAATTATAATTCGATTCGTCTCATAAAAAGTTCGACATTTGGCCTTGGCCTTGGCCTTATGAACATTAAACGACAAGTAAAAGAAAAATCTTAATCACTTGGTGTGCATTGACGTTTGTAGTAAAGGTGATTCTATAAAGTCTCTATAAATCACACAAAAACAGCAAATGTGCACCTTAGCTGCATCTTGTAAGTTTCTTTAAAATACTCAGCCACAGTTAGTTTATATTTCTTTCCACTGTCTTTGTCATCGATTTCAAACTGTCGCTTATCTGCCGAATCCTTTGTCACGCCCCACACTGTGTATTTTCTTTTGTAGGGAAGATGGTTGGTTTCAACACGAAGCCCTAAGTGGTAGAAAGCAAAAAAATGCAACATATTACAAAGACGAAATTAAATCACAAAAAGCATTTTGTAAAGGGAATACAGTATCGCTAAGAGACATGAATCACGGTTCCGTCGGCCTCAGTGTGCTTTTATTCGCCATAAGGCTACACGAAGATGCAATTTCGGAATGTATGAGCAAAATATGTGATGGTGGACAAGACTGGGAAGTAGAATTTTGGAAAAGTGAAAAAATCCTCAATGAATGTCGTATCGAATTTAATGAATCGTCTTTGCCAGAAGAGGTGATTTCTTGTTTGTTTGCTTGTTATTATTACAAGTTCATAATGACGAAGATGAAATCACCTTCGCGAGCTACGTCTTTTTATTCATTACCGAGTTTAAAATTTCCCATCTTTCCTTATCTTTCACGTAACTTTTTGTATATGCTACCACATGAGTGCAGTAAAGCATAGAAGGTAAGTAAAATTAAGTCCTTGTTCCATTTTGAAAGCTTTAAGTGCATAACTGCATGTAAATACGACTTCTGAATTCAACGTTTTTATTTCAGAATTATCCGTTGACCGTTTTTTTAATTATCATCAAAAGGATACCGTTCCGCAACTGACATATACCTTTAATAACTTGAACAAACTTGTCCCAGTTCAACTTTCTTAGTCTCGCGGGGTTCTCAAGTTCGCCTGGTTTTAGCCTAAAAACCTCCGAGACTAATTCAGCTACTGGTTGAGTCTTTGAGAATCCTTTGGCAGATACTAAAAAAGGGGATAAACAATTAATAAGGTATTACTAAACTAAAAGACGTACAAAACCTAAGCAACAATTATGTAGACTCCGCATTTAAGTTAATTATCTTTCTGTGCAACCTACGACCAAGTTCCTCAAACTCATCCTCGGAGACCCAGGGGCGGTTAGTCGGGTCGATAAAATGTTCGTGGGGAAAGTTTACTGTAACTTTCACCACGAACATTTTATCGACCCGACTCACCGCCCTTGGGTCTCCAAGGATGCCTCAAACTGGGCCACCTCATCATGACTCCAGTAAGGGGAGGGGTAGAGGGAGTCGGAAAGGTTGAGTACAGTAAAACTCCGCGACCAATAAGAACTTGAATTTTAAGAACCTGTTTGGCTAAAATTTGCCAGTTAAGCCCCCTCTATATAAGAATCTGTTAAGTCTAAAATTTGAAAGAGGTTCTTATTTTCTAAAATCTATGAAAAAATTCTGTAGACTTGGGCAAATAAGATACAGTCAACATTCAGAATCCTCTATGGAGATATAAGTGCCTTATCAATCCAACTGCAATGTAAATGCCAATGTTAAAATCAAATAAAATTGTTATTGATACAATTGCAAATTAAATACAGTATACAAATTATATGACCAAGAATTATTAGTGTTCACTCTTCAATAATATATTTTTTTCTTCGGGAATATATAAGAACCTATTAAAGAACCTAAATAGCCTAAACTTGTTCTAACTGCCATTTTATAAGAACCTGCTAGACTAACTTGGGAAAATCCAGGTTCCTAGTCGCTACGTTTTAATGTACTGTTTAAAAATGAATACGGCTCCTTGCAAGGAACTACTTACCATCAATGTTTAATAGTGGTACCTTCCACTCCGAATGCCTGACAGACTGATAGAAACCAAACCGCACCTCACAACCTTCCCCCAAAGGACAGGCAAATCCATCGACTATAGGAAAGAATGATCTCCCAACTGGCATGAATTTAAGAGACGGCATCCCTTGACGCATTATGATGTCTAAAGCTTGAATAGCCTTTTGAGGGGCTTGTCCATTGCCCTCACCATCTAAGAACTTTTTCAACTCATATAAACTCACTTGCCCAGCAAACTGGACTTTCACCTGGCGAGAAAGAGGCGAGAGAAACAGTGTTTTTGGTAAATAAGTTCAACAGTTAACCCTCCAGAAATCCAACGGACAATTTCTAATAGTTTTTGAGAATTCAGTTTTTAAGCCGAAAGCTACTGAACAGCCCGCAATTAGCAATTGCAGACCTGAGCGGGTGGTGTTTACACCACTAAATCGAACTGAAATCATCCTCGGAGACCCAGGGGCAGATAGTGGGGGCGAGGGAAAGTCTAAACGGGCGGAAAAATATATATGGAACGAAGAAAAGTAAAGAACGGCGAGAAGAGCCCCTGGGGACAATGTCTTACAAGACCAGTTCCAAACGGTCCCCGCCGTTCTACCTTCTGATTGGACAGAAAAACACAAACGTTTTCTGGCACCAATCAGAAGTCAGAACGGCGGCGCCCGTTTGGAACTGGTCTGGTAAGACATTGGGCGCGATCCATTCAACCAAAATTCCAACCGGTCCGACCGGGAAAAGAGGACCACCTCAAAAGGTGGACCCGTTTTTTCGAAACTTTTCCGGTTGGACCGAACCGATCCATTGAGTTTTGGACCGAAATTTCCGGAAATTTTGGTTGAATGGATCGCGCCCATTGTCCCCAGGGGCTCTTCTCGCCGTTCTTCACTTTTCTTCGTGCCATATTTTTCCGCCCGTTTAGACTTTCCCTCGCCCCCACTATCTGCCCCTGGGTCTCCGAGGATGACCTGAAATATAAATGAGTTACAAAGAAATTCGGGAATTAAATGAAAAATTAGACTAGTAATAAGATTAAATTAGATAATAACCGAAAAGGATGCGTGATCGAAGGATAAGCATCAGGGACGGACCTATCGAAAAATCATAAGGGAGGCCGAAGTGGGCTAAGTACAAAAAAATACATGCAAGGGAAAATTAACTAAAGAAAAAAGGGAAATTTTGACGAAAAATTCATGCAGCTCGAAAATTCTCCACCCCGCCATATCTTTTCTACATTTATAAAACAGGAATTTACAGTTACTTAGCAACGACCGGATGAAGGCGTGGGATTTTCTGTAATAAGAAATCAACGTCAATATAAGTTTTCTAGTGTGCTAAAAACTGTAGAAATGTTAGACCTAAATACAATTTCTGCAGGCTAGTCCGGTAAGGTGAAGCCGGAAGAGAGAAGAGATAAGCCGGAAGGGAGATACTCACGCTAACCCCAATATTACACCCCCATCCCCTGAGTGCGCAAAAAAGAGGGGCTTTGCTGTTTCAGTCTACGTAGAGATAATTTCTCAGCTTATGCAGATCTATTACTAGAATAGACAAGTTCGTACGTACCACCGTTTCACAGATATTAAGGATCATTCAACAGAGATTTATAGATTTATAGTAAACAATATTCACATGCTGTCAATTAGTTACAAAATAAATAAGACGCAGAGAGAAATCGCCTCTGAAAGATAAGAATATTTAGCAATGTACTTGTTTTATTACCATGCATTTGCCATGCAAAAGAAGCTCAAAGAAGAAGTACTTTTTTGAATCGAGCAATATACGCCAGTGAAAAACCAACCTTAAAATGTCTGTCCTTACCACCATCTTCACCGGTTAACTTGACACTGAGTTCAGGCTTCATATTCGAAAAAAGAAGAAAAAGAAGAATATGAACAGAGTATTTTCAAACTTTTTTGTACATTTCTTTGCCGTCATTGCACGACTTTGACGTGAGTTAAAGCCTAATTTGACGTTTCGGTTGTGGAGGGCGAAACGACAAGACAACTACTTTCTTTTTCTTTTCCTGAACCTCGATAAAGTCTTCAAAATTCAACTCCAGAAACATTTGCTAACATAAACAATAAACAATACTGGTTTATTCATGACGTTTTCGAACGTTTAAAGATAAGAAAATAAAAATAAAAAATACATCGCGAAAAAGAAACACGAGGTCAACCCTATAACGTTTCCTAAAAAAGGAATAAAAAATACGTTAAAAATCACTATTTACATATCCACATATTCAAAAAAGACTTTAACCTCGCTTTAAACAGTTTTAAAGATTCTGGATGTTTCAACCACACACTGCGGTAAATTATTCCATTCTTTCACTATGCGAAAAAAGAAGGAATATTCATAGGGTTAACCCTTGCATTTTTCACGCCTAATTTAAAAGAGTGGTTAGGTCGTATCCTTTTATCTTAGGCGAGTTCAAAACTACTAAACTTCAGGCTATTTAAGCCAAAAACAATGTTATAGCATTCTAGAATGAAATGAAGTGTCTCCGCTTCTCTAAGGTGGGCCAGTTCAAAATTTTAATACGTTCCTCGTACTCCATTTCCCCACGCTTTTGTCCAGAGGTAACCCAGGCTCTGTGATAGTGCCACAGTACGGTTCCAGTAAAATTACAGCGTTTGTATGGGGTAAAAATACGATCCTAAAATTTCTAGGAAATACTGCGTAAAGATCAATGAAACTAACTCTGCAGTTAGTTGTTGTTGTCCTCAATGCTCCAACGAAGTTTCCTGATAATTTGTTCAAATTCACTCTATTTACAATAATAATATGCAAGGTAGGAGACACGAGATGCCATCTTGCCCGCCATGCTCTCATTCAACACAATTTTTTCCACGAAATGCGAACTCCAACAGAAAATAAACATGCAAGGATCGTAGTAATAGGATAGCAGCAGATATAGAAACCAATGAAGCTTTCCCAGATAGAAAAACGAATCCCGCAGACTTTGACAAACTCGAAGGATGTAATCCAAAAAGGCCGAGAATATGCGCGCCGAAGTAGCCGGGCCAGATCAACGCGCGGCCAAGAAAATGACGCCTGGGCACTGTGCATCAAAAAATCCATCCCGGGTGTCCTGGGTTGACCTTTCTAGGGACCGATACATAGCTTTACCAAAGTTAGCCACCCCTGCTGGAAATACATTTGCTGGAGGGCTATTGTTCACTTGAGACAAATGCGACTGGCCCAAGCAAACTACAAGTTCCTGTGCACGCGTGAAAATAAGAAAAAAGGAAAGAAACATGTAAAAGGTGATGTTTCCATTTTGCAATTTTTTTTAACTCTCGGAAAGGTCCAATTTTCAAAGCGCAAAAGCTTAATTGACTACGACGACAGCGACAACATTAACAACAAACAACAATTTTACAGATTAGCAAAACATCTGCTTGGAATGTGCATCACACCATCACACTTACTTCGATTGTTTATTTAAAAAAAGCGTGATGCACGTGCTTTTTTTCTCATTTTCACGCTTGCACTGGAACATGTAGTTTGGTTGGGCCAGTCGCGTTTGTCTCAAGTGAACAAATATAGTCCTCTAGCAAATGTATAGACCGTTTTCACTGTCACGCAACAAAAATTACATTGGAAACCAACCGTCCAGTGGAAGAAGCCAAGAAAATGAAATGTTATAAAAGACTAATACATAAACAATTTGTTCAAGTCTCAGGGCTTTGTGGCCTTTGAGTTATTTGCAGAAGCGTTTCACTCACCTTTGTAGAGCTTTGTATGGATACGCCGTGCACCGTTTTGGTGCACCAATATGGCCGCCGGAAATCAACAAAAACATCTGGAGTTCACTTTTTCTATGAAAGCTATTTCTTTTCACTCGAGAACTAGCATACGTACGCATAAACATATCTTCTAATACTTGAAGTGGTTATATATACTGCTGAAAATCAAGAGGAGAGACTTTTTTTCAACGAGACAGTATTCCTATTTTGGTGTCAAGCACTGTGAAAACTCGGAAGTTCAAATTGCTGTATTTTCGGAATGAAACATGCTACGGAAATGGAAACTTGTACAAAGATTTACTTTTTGTTTATCTTCAACCTAGTGTAAATAAGAATTCGTAAAACCCCGCTATTTTGACTTTACAATTTGATGACGTCACAGTGAAAACCATCTATTTCCAGCAGTGGTATCTAACTTTGGTAGCAACAACTAACTGCAGAGTAAGTTTCATTGATCTTTATGTAGTATTTCCTAGAAATTTTAGGAGCCCCTTTTTACCCCATACAAACACTGTAATTTTACTGCAACTGTACTGTGGCACTATCACAGAGCCTGGCTGACCTGTGTTTTGTCCAAGAGCAAGGCGAACATTTGACGGACAAAAAGAGATCGAATATACTAGTGCCGGATAATTTTCGAAGCATCGCGAGTTCATCTTTGGTGACGTTTTCGTACCCGTCGTCTCAGTTGTAAGCTATCAATTACCTGGAATAAAATTTCATTACGTCATTCACGAGCCCGGGGGGGGGGGGGGGCACTTGGGTATTTTTTGGGTGGGTATGTGCCGCCCGGGACTCAAAATTGGCACCCCGTTCTAAAAAAAATTTCCCCTAAAATTGATACCCCGTTCTAGAAATGGGCCAATTTTTATACTCCGTTCTATAGGGTGCAACAAGAGTACAACAGTTTGCTTGTTAACGCACTGAACCGTATTTTTAAAAAGCAATCTGTCCTTGAATAATTTCAAATGGCTCCTTACAAAACTGGAGCTTTCGTGCGTTCGAAATATTATACCCCGTTCTAGAAAACGCCTCTGAAATGGATACCCCGTTCTAAATCAGGAGCTTCAAAATCACGACCCCGTTGGGCGGCACATACCCGTATAGGTAATGTATGGGAGTACCCTGCGTGGGTTCACGAGCCGTCGGACAAAGCAAACATATGAGAGTTGTGAGTTTCAACCCTGGCCCTCATGAGTTTCTGTTAATAATCATGAGTATAGCCAGCCCATAGACAGCGTAGGCCCGGGCCTACAAATTTTTGGCTTGATCACTCTACTGCTTGTAATAAATCAGACGCACTCTTGGGGTGAGCTAAAGAGCTCAAAGTGTTGGTGAGGTCAATGCGTACTAGTAATAAACTTTGCTTACCACTCCTTGTCCATTTCCCACAGGAAGTCTAATTCTACTGTATAAGTTCTTCTTCCCATCAAAAGCAGGTACATGACCTTGGAATGTTATATCTTTGTACTTTCTAATGATCTCATTGACAACTTCTCTTTTCTCTTTAACATTACTGCTGCTTGGTGTTATGTCCACATCATAGTGATACAGATCAGAAAGCCCAGTTGAGATCTTAATGGGGTAAGAGTTTGCTCTTAATGCAATAGGTTTGCCTTCAGTGCCATAGTCAGGCCTTTTAGGACGATGGTAAGCTCCTTGAGTTTGGTGGGCTTTGATAAAATAGGTAAGAATGATACATCAGTGATACTTAAGCTTACCTACTTTATCCAATTGTCAATGTAATATTTTGCATGAAATTAACTAAATCAAGGGCACTGTGTTATGCCCAATTCTACATTGTAATCTGAGCCATACAGAGGTCTAATCGTTATAAAGGCAAGGGCAGCACCCATGGGGGGGGAACTCCCTATAATGGCCTATACAGGGAGGCTCCACCCAAAAGGGGTATCTTTTTCAGGCTTCAGGTATAACAAAGGGTAGGAATTTCACCAGCTGAAGTATATAAAAGAATAGGGAAATCTGTCATTTGGGTCTGTGAAAGGGCCCAAAGGGCTAACAGATGAATTTTAAGGCTTTTAAACATTGAAAAAACGTTCTATTTTTATGATTGATTCCTATTTACAAGACAGTGCATTTACAGCAGTTAAAAGGGATGCAAAGTTCTAAACAAGGTATGTGAAAGGGTACCATTTGTCAATAGAAGGTATACAGAAGGGGCACCTTTTTTGTGAAAAATGGTATTTAAAAGGGTAAAGGGTTTGACCTTCAGGCTGAACCTCCCCGTATAAACATTAGTTGAGTACCCCTCCCCCCGGGGGGGCAGCACCTTCCTTTTTCTGCTATATCAAGTCATTGGGTATTGAGTCAGTATTGGTTGGGCCCTGAAGAAAAAATCCACAACTTAATTGTGGTAACCTCATGGTCGTCATGGTGAGTAGAAAAGAATGCAGATTTACTAATGGTAACAGAAAGTTTCTGAAATCTATCAAACAGGCACATTTGTAACGTTCACAAGTTAATTGACATTTCATTCAAAGACAAGTTAAAAATTCAAGTCTTTACCTTCAGAAGTCAAACTAGAACCAAACTTGGTTGTTAATTTAACATCTCTTTCATCATCAGCAGTAGTATCACTTGCAATGGTCGGAGCCTTCTTCAAAGGCTGGTCTACTGTATCAATAAAAGATATATTGATGTGTAGTTCCAAGAAACATCCATACCTCCCCCCTTTCCTCCCCCATGGAGGGCACTTTTTTTTTAGACCCTCACCCCGCTGGAATTTTCATTTCACAGGATGCTTGTCATACCCGCCTCCCACCCCCTGGAATTTCTGTAATTTTCCAACTTTGTTGGGTACCCCCAGGAAGAATATTTCTGTCAAAAATGCCTTTGCACTATACTTTTATGCGAAAGCCTGTCATTGTTTCCACGCTAAAGAGAGAAAAAATCTCAATATTTATATTAATGCAGTGTCAAATAATCTCAAATAATAATTTTTTTGCCTTACAGAGTGATGCCATCTCTCAGACCAAATGAACTTCAATTACTTCCCAGGGCCGTAGCTAGGTTTTTTGTAACGGAGGGGGGGGGGGGTATTATCGCTAGTGCTGAAGGCATGAGCCTTGTAGGGAGTGCGGGGGTATCCTACCCCAGACAATTTTCAAATATGGAGGCTCCGCAACACTATTTTCAGCACTTGTCTTGAGATGTCTCTGAAAAATCGACCTCAAATATGAAAATGGCAAGACACTATAATCAAAATATCTAAGTCTAAAGAAAACATCTCCATCCAGAGACTTGATGTGTCTGGCATAACAGGTCCAAGGGGGGCAGCTGCCCCCTCCCCCCCCCCCCCCCCACCTAGCTACAGCTCTGCTTCCTTTCAGTTAAAAACATGTTAGAAGAAGGTTTATTAGAACATGACCCAGGGTTGTCATTTGCTTGGCATTTCTTCATGAATGGCATTTTTTAAATAAAATATCCCTGGACTGGCAGCTTACATTCAGGCCATCTACTTCAAAACCTTCTGACAACCCTGGTGACCACATTACATTGAATACCACAATATATTGTGTAACAAAGCAACAGATGGATAACCGGAAGTTTATTCATTAGTTGCCAACAATAGTCTTACATAAACTATCATGCAAGCCATGAAAAAAGCACTCAGCCAACCGCAAATAACAGATTGTGGATGAAAACAATACTTTTTGCTTTGAAAGACCATTCAAAAGTAAGATAATGCAGTGCCGGATCCAGAGCTTGAGATCAGGGGGGTTGCTCATCTAGACCCTTCGATAAGGGGAGGGGCGGTCTCCAAAAATAATTTTTTGGCCCTTTGGGCCTCAGTTTGGTCCACAAATAAGGGAGGGCCCCCTTCCCTGGATCCGCCACTTAGCTCATAGCTTGCTCATCAATCTTACTCAGAGCCCCCAGACAAAAGCCTCGAGAGGCTACTCCCACCCTCTCGGAAATTGCCTCCTTTTGGACTCCACCTCCCCTCTGAACTTCCATTGCCCTCCGTCAGGGGGGGGGGGGGTATGGATATTTTTTGGAACTACACATTGCATTTAATTGGCCACTGGCTATAAGTAAGTATTATTTGATACTCGGCTCTTAGTAATTAGTATGCAGTACAATGCATTACCAATATAGAAGTAGCTAACCTTAATAAGTTTATGCCAAACATGCTTTTACTGTAGTTTTACATCACTATATATAAATAGCTAAGGACCAGAAGGAAAAAGTTAAACTATTACTTCCAATTACACAGACCACAGACCCCGGTATTACTGCATTTACTGGTATGTATAAAAATATAGGGGATGCTCTACTCAAAAGAGATACTAACTTTTAGACTCTTAGTTAAAAATTTAAAAGAATAAAGAGATTTCACAATAGAGCATTTTCACTCATGTGGCCACGGCGTCTATGAAAATTTATGGGAACAAAAGAAAGCGTTTACATAAGAAAAGAGTTCAACTCCCACAGGATTGGTTTGGAACATCAACATGGCCGCCGTTTTATTGTTTTGGAACACCCATATGGCCACCATGACATCATGTGAAAACGCTCTATTTGAGCCATAAAAAAAGGGTAAGGAAAACAGTGCCAGAAGCCAGTTAGGTATTTAACGAAAAATAAATTCTTTATACTAGCTCCTGTCACACCGGCTAAATAGACGGTGTATGTGCTTGAATGAGATCGATCCATCATTGTCAGGTGTTACCCACTAGGAGATAGGATTAGGGTTATTTTTTTCTTTAAAATAGACCTTGTCACGGTTTTCGATGCGATCTTGACGAGTAGGCAAGTGCGTGAGAAAGTGTTTGTGTGAGAATCTAATGTCAAATAATTTCCGTAAAACGACTCTTCTGAAAAAAATATGATCTGTAAACTAAAGCTTCACTCCTAAGGATTCTACTGAAAAAAATTTGGGGGAGTTACATGCACCAGAAGACTTAGAGCCACTTTTTAAAATTTTCCATACATTTGTCTGTAAGAAAGTCCCGGGAAAATTACAGACAAATATATGGAAAATCTAAAGCAAGCGTCTGGAGAAATTTAAGTACAGGTACGCCCCCAGAATTGCTTTGAAGCTTTAGTTTACAATTGATATTTTTTTCAGAACAGCCGTTTTATGGAAAATATTCGACATTAGATTCTCATACAAACACTGTAATTTCGCACCGTTTTGCCTACTCGATCGTCAAGATGGCGTCGAAAACCGTGACAAGGTCTATTAAAATAAGTTTACCTCTACTGGCAGATGATGAAGACGATGGAGATGATGAAGGTGACTTTCCTGCCTTAATAGCTTTTACTGAACATGACTGTTGCATTGATTTTCCCGGCTCATTTGTTTTAGGAGAAGGACGGCTTGATTTCTGCAGCGTCTCACGATGTTCTACAGGACTTGTGGTCTCTTTCGTCTTTACAGGAGCTGTAGGCGTTGACGAAGCCTTAAAACTGGAATCTGTCTTAGACCGGCTCTCCCGCCCGCTTTTATCCTCGGACTGGGCTTTTGAATCTGAAAAACTAGCAGGTGTTGCTGAATTAGAACTTATACAGCTTGCCCCAGCTAACTGTCCTTCATCCGCACTCTTTTCATCAGGAAGCTTCGCGGCGTCTTGACTTCTTCCTGGTGTTGTCGATGGCAGCTGTTGTCGCCCTCTTCCTCTTCCTGTACCTCCCCTTCCCTTTGATTTTCGCTTGTTACCTTTTCCTTGTCCTGGAGAAGACATCTTTGACCGACGATACGCTTTAACCTTTTTTTCAGCATTTGTTATTACCCACGAACCTTGAGGAATCAGACGAAACACGTTCGAGGCAGACTTCTTGGAAATTTCCTCGCATTTCCGCTTCCTCTTTTATTTTTCGACGATGACGTTATGTCGTGCAAGGACTTCTGGGGGCCCTTTTTAAAGCACAAAACTGGCTGGGGTGGTGATTGGGTTTTCCTTGGTTTACGTGCTTTCTTTGTTGGTGCTGGTGAAAAAACAAAATGATAAGGGAAAGAAGCGTAATCTTTATGCATTCAGCGAGCCCCATCAACAATAGCCTGCGTAGCAAGCGTTTCCGTTTAGTTTCGGAGCCAAAAAACAGACCGAGGAACAGGATTTCGGTTTTGACCGCGAGAGAAATGAAAGGAGAGCCAAAAAATGAAAGGGGGCGAAGGGGGAGGGGAAGGAAGAAAACCCCACCCCTCCCCGCTCTTTTAATTGCGTCATTTTTCGCGCGGTCTTTGACTCTTGTTCCTCGTTCTTTGCTCCTAAACCGCACAGAAACGCTTGCTACGCAGGCTAGATCAGCATTATAAATTTGCTTTAAATTAGCAGAATCCGAGAACAGTCACGTTCACGTAACCCCCGCTTTTCTAACGCCTAACTGGAGGCCCCTTCAATCTCTTTACAAAGTGAAAGCCCAAACTTCGGCAAAAAGCTCACAGCATTAGACTCCGCAGTCTGTGTGATATAAATGTGTACATGCATAGATAATAACCGCCAAAAAAACAACAAAACAAAACAAAAACATTAAAACGCCGCCTCAGTGCCCACGGGCCACAATAGTAAACGTTTTTGTCTCGTCTTTGCGTGACGAGATATAAACGCAGGGGCGGATCAAGGAATTTTTTTAGGAGGGGGTGCACTCGTCTCTTGCTCTACTTCAACACCAATAAACCACTCGGTGTTTTTTTTTTTGTTTTTGCAGAATACCACTTGTATTAGAAAACCGCAGGTCATCTCGGGGGGGGGGGGTGCGCACCCCCTGCACCCTCCCCCTAGATCCGCCCCCTGAAACGGCTGCGTCTACCCTAGTGGGTTCTTCACGCTGCCGAGGCGGGATCGATCTAAAAGGGATTCAGCGAACACAAAGAGCCAGCCCAAACATGGTACTACTTATGTGGCTAGCGATTATTAGGTTATTTCAAATAGTCACAGGTTAGTCATGAAATACTCTTTGAAAAACATTGACAAAAGTTTTTAAGATATTTTGTCACTTCAGCGCGCGGCATTCCTCTCGGAATGGACCGGAATGGATATTTTGAGCGACAAGCCGTTGCAGGCACAATCGTCTTGTAACTATCGACGTTTTTTATGCGATGCTTTTTCCCTTCGAATGGAAAAATTATAGGCAATGTCCTAGTGAAAAATAGGCTTCGCACTTCAAAACAGAGCGTTATCGTTTACCATTTTATCAATGGTCTCCCAGTTTTCGTCTCGTCACGCAAAGAGAGGAGCGTTGTGCGACGAGACAAGAAAGGCTGCGTGGGAGACTATAGGGAACCTAAGATAGAGACGTTTTCGGGGCGACGGCAACTTCAACCGGACGTGACATCATCATTTGTTGGATATTGCGCATGCTCCTGCTCACCACCTTGCCGTCGTGGTTTAACCGTCGTGGTCCCGTCGGCGACGTGAAACTGGGCTGTTTGGCGTTGTGGCGAAAACGTGAGTATTTAACTTTCATTTCAATCAGATTTGTTGCGTTTAGCAACCAAAATTTTGCAGATTATCGTTCTTAAATTGTCCTTGTTTTCTTTGAGGCACATTTCAAGCTCGATTTCCGAGCTCTGTTATCTAAACTTACATCTTTGAATTTTGCTGTGTTTTCATGTCACAGGGTCAAGATCCAACTTGGCAAACAGCCAACCGTAAGTGAGCTTGACATGGACAAAATTGTCCTACGAGTCAAATAAAAGTATCCAGACAAAAAATATGAACTCCGATATTTTAATTGTGTGTTTTTCGTTCGCTCTTTTCGTTAGAATATCGTATAAATGAAATGCATTAATAATTATATAGAATACCATGTACTAACGTGGGAATACTGAAATAAAGTTGTTGCCGTTGTTGTTGTTGTTGCATGCAAGTATTTCCCGGGAATTTTTTCAATACCAAACTAAGAATACGGTTCCTTGGTAGCATTTTAATGTTCCTGGAATTTGCAAGGCTTCGGCAAGCCTGTGGAGATCTTTTTTTTTTTCAACACGAAATTCTGCCTTGCACTCAGCTGCATCCCGCATGTTTTTTAGTGTGAACGGATCGTAACTGTCCCGAGGAAAATCGGGATTTTTGGACTCATAATTTTCCCACAAAACGAGAAACTCTTCATCCGATTCATGTTGTCTGCACAGCAAATATTTATTCTCGTAATTCTTTATGTGAAGCCATATTTTCCTCTTCAGTATTCTTCTAATTAAAGGCACCGTCCTTCTGAGTTCACTGCGATCTTGATGTTCGATTTTTGACGGGAAGCGACGGCTGCCTCAGTTCCAGGTTTTCTCTGCCAGTCCGGTCGCCGTCGCCCCGAAAACGTCTCCATCTTAAGTTCCCTTATTTTGATTCAAGGAAGCGAAAGAGCATCGACAGCATGACGAATTAAAACAAATGGTGCAAAAGGGAAATACTGCAATTTAGTTCAAGGCGAAAAATACTGCAATTTTAGTTCAATGCGACTTCGGTCCTAGTTTGGATCCTGCCTGACATACTTGTCACTTTCAACCATTTAATTAAACCATTGTCAACACAGTGTTTGTAAATATTTCTCAGTCGTTGTGATAACTCCTCTCTTCAAGCGGCCTTTTTTGGAGTTCTAATTTTTCTTGTTTCACGAACTCGGACGAAAAGTATTTATGATAGATTTATCAAGCCCCGGGCCTTTTTTCCTAATTTTTCTGCTTTGTGACTCGAGCTAAGTGTACTCCACGGCCACAATTAACTAGTTTTACAGTCTTCGCCGTTTAGTTTCTGTATTTTGTATTAACAGACCGTCTAGCCCCCCACGCACACGTTCTTAGGGGTTCGTCACGCGTTCCTGCCCTACGAACGTCTGCTGAACTGAAAGATAAATTCCTTTCCCACTGTTCGAAAATATCGGCTGGAGATCACAGATCCAATCGGCGCTGTTGTAGTCAAAGTGTTGACAAGCCAAACACTTACGTACAAGCTCTGTAGAGTGTGATACGTGACCAAAGATTTCTGCTCCTGACGAGAATATTGAGATTAGCGTTGGCTTTTTGCATATTTCTCTCAGTAAAGGCTGGATTAGATGTCATTTGCTCATAAAGTTGTTCTTTGCGTGATGCAACGGCGGGTAGGCCTTTCCCGATTGCGCTGAGCACCTTTTGAGCACTTTTTTGAGTTTGAAGCACTATTTTGCATTTTGAGCACTCTTAAGCACTTTTTCGCACTTTGGGCAACATTTGAGCAATATTTCACATTTCGAGCAAATTTCGAGCAACCTTACCGGAAGTGGCGCGACTGCAAAGAAGATGGCGGTCGTCTTGACATTTCTTGAAGTGAACGAGTGGGTCCGTGTCTTCGTCGAGCTGTCTTTAGAGGAAATGTTAAGCCAACGGCAATCTAAGGCCTGCCTGTATCATGACCGAGACGTTTTCAAAGAGATGAGCTGAATGTTTTTTCACTGGTAGTACGCTTTTGTTGTCACCTTGCAGCATTACGCTACGCAGGGTAGAGCGCCTTAGATGAGGGACTGCGGACTGCGAACTGCGGACCACGGACTGCAGACTGGGTGTATATAAAACACGGACCAGGTATATAATGCGAACTACGTGCCATGTTTTGGTCTAATAATATTGTCACTCGACCGTAACCGTGTATAAAACTCCTTTAATGTTGTTGTTAAAGTGAAGAAATGTTGGCTCTAACAAGAATTTCTTTTAGAGATCTTTTCCTTGCGATAAGCAACATTGGCGGCGTTAGGATATATTTGCGCGAGTGTTTTTTGCCTGTAATATAAGGTGCTAGTGTTTTATTAGACTTTTTTGAGAATGGGATTGAAACTCGTTACAATCGGCGAAATCTTTGTTGATGTTTTGGGTTTGTCTTATAAAGCCACAAGGCGCGTATTCGAAGCGGACTTCGGTTAGGATTGTTTCCACAAGGTCCCGGAGGTAACCTCGTTCTGTAAGGCGAGTTAAAAATTATTTCTTCTTCAACTCCAATTATTCCTTAACCGAGTTTGTTCTAAATAAGCGCAAGGTTCCTGTTACCGCCTAATATTTTCTGTTTTTTTCGTATTTCCCAGGTATTTCCTATCGAACCCTTTGTAGTTTCGTTTGCGTTATTATCTTATAGTATTTGTGGTTTTTAACGCGGATATACCTGCGTACGTATGATTTACAAACAAAGAAATCTATTATCCTTTGTATTAGTTAGCATTGTCGAACGTGCTCAAGAAACTTTTTCAGTTCTAGTCAACGTGTCATCGTGTTAAGATCAAAGTAAGGCTCAACGTCAACGTTGTGAAATCCTTAAAGCGGACACAGAAGTAAGTCTTTTCACTTTGTGCATGATATGTTACGTTTTTTAAAGCCTTTTTGCATCGTATTAATGAAATCCAAAGTTTGTTTTCGTAGTTTTAAGGTAGTTTCTAGTTAATCTAACTATAGTTTTCGCTGTATTTATTTCTTAGTTTTCGAAACCGCTTTGTACATCGTTTTCTTCGTCTACACCGCCTAATCATCGCTTCGCTTCGCATCGCTTCGCATCGCTTCTTTTCAACATTATTAACGTCTCATCCCTTCGCTTCAATAAACTTTGTTTACTTATCGTCGAGAGCAAGAATCGTCAAGAATTTTCTGTCTTAACGTGGGATTATTAAAACGATCGTCCTGTGAGAAACGTTTCGTGCCTCACAGCTTCTCCATATGCAAAGCCCTTCTTAACGCTGAGAGGGTAAAATGAGGGGAAATGCGTATTTTGAAACGTTTCTGTCGGCTTGAGAGGTCTCAAAATGCGTTTGAATGAATCTTGGTCCTTTAAAAACTTCAGTGTCAAGGAAAACAATCTGTTTTGAAGACAGCTCGAGTGTAAAATTTATTGTTGTGCGGAAAGAGTTCGTGAAATCATTAAAGTTGTTGATTTCGGTTTCGGGAAGAGTCCATACTGGGAATATGAAAAAACTCTATGTAGTAGTTGTTTATCAAAGTAAGCCGTGAAAATGACCGAGAAAACATGAACCGCCATTTTTGTGCCCATTGCAAGTGCCGTGTTACGTAGTGTCTGCCGTTGAATTTCAATTAATTTTCTCTTATGATAAGTCGCATTAAGTCCTCCAAATATGAGACATATGACGTAGGGATAGCTAAATTTGACTGATAATGCTCTTCGTAATGGTGAAAAACGATTTCGATTTCCTCTTCTTGGGGAATGTTAGTGCAGAGAGAACACATGTCCAACGTAGCTCAAATTGTTTCACCTGGAAGTGTGTAGTGTCCTTGATGTAAGACTCTTGTTTTTGCGCGATTGGTCTTTTAAAAGCGAGTGCGAGTGCGATCTGTGGCGGCCACCGCTACCAGAGACGATTGGTCTGCCGACAGGAAGAGTTTTATGTATTTTGGTCATGGTGAAAAACTATGGTATTCTTAGTGATTTTGGCCTAAACTGAGCCACTTGTAAGTCATTTGTCATTTCATTATAATTGTTATGACTTTTATGGCTGTTTCGGATACAATCGGCTCATGTTAGATTCCAAAACCGGTCTTGCTATTTAAACAGGTCTTATCAAGACGCTACAGCTACCATTGATTGTTAGAACGTGAACATCACATTGAAGGGGTTATACACGGTTAGGGTCGAGTGACAATATTATTAGACTCAAACATAGACTTGCCCACAAGTCGGGCTTGATTTGTTTTCCCGAGCGCGAAGCGCGAGCGGTAAATTTTTAAAGTTTTCTGCGGCAAGCGAGCGAGAGAGCGAGAACCGGAAATGAGAAGCGAAGGACTTTGAGAAAGTCTAACTAAAACAGCATGTAGTTCGCATTTTATACCTGATCCGTGTTTTTTATATTCCGTGATCCGCAGCCCGCAGTTTATACTGCCGATCCGAAACGCTCTACCCTGAGTAGAATAATTGCGTAGAGTAATGCTGCAAGGTTACAAAAAAAGCATACTTACCAGTGAAAAAAACTTCAGCTCATTTCCTTGAAAACGTCTCGGCCATGATACAGGCAGGCCTTAGATTGCTGTTAGCGTAACATTTCCTCTAGAGACAGCTCCACGAAGACACGGAACACTCCCAACCTCGTCCCCAGGGTCCGTTCTGGAAAGCGGGAAGACCCTGGGGACGAGGTTGGGAACACTCGTTCACTTCAAGACGACCGCCATCTTCAATGCTGTCGCGCCACTTCCAGTTTTACCCTCCCCTTCCATAACAGGTATTTTTGGTCGGTTGGCAATTTTGTTTTTCATAAATACGAAAATCAAAAAACGATTTTTATTTTGGATTTCACCCGGCAGTAACACCGTTACACATGAATTGCTTTGTTAAGTTTGAATTTTTAATAGCTTGAGTCTTGGGAAGAGGAAATTGAAAACAAAAAGTTAAAACCACTAACTGGCCATTTTCAATTTTTAGTTTTTGATGTTCAAAATATTGAAGAATGATGTTTAATTTTACCTTTCTTAGCAACAAACATTGAAAATTGAGATTGTAAATTTTTTATTTTCAATTTTTGAGGAATCAAACATTGAAAATCACGATTGTGAAGTTTTGATTTTCAATTTTCAACATTGAATGAAGATCAAATGGACGAAAACCACATGGACCTTAAATGACCGGCAGTCCTATATTCTCAAAAAATTTGACAAATCGAAAAAATCCATCTAATCTAAACTATCATATGTCGATTAAGAAAAGTCAAGCGATCCTGAAATGCTTTGCTTTTTAGATCTCAAGTTTAGTGTTTGGTTTTCGCTGGGCTCAGAAAACGAAACCATGTTTTCGAACACTTTGAACTTCCTCTTTCCTCTTTCCTCTTTCCTCTTACCCTAGGTACCAGAGGTTTTTTCACGCGTGCGAAGGGGAGCTTCGTTTCGTCGGCCACAGGCCGACACGTTTTCGGCCGAAGGCCGAAGACAGGAGCGGCGAAGACTTTTTAAGACTTGACCGAAACCGGAAACCGCCCATGAAAAGCCTCTGGTGCCCAGGGTACTTTCCTCTTTATATAGAGAGAAAACCGTTCACAGTACAACTCATAAAACGGCCACGTTCTATTAGGGAACAAAGTAATTTTACAAATCTTGTAATCCAGGTAGTCTGTTCGTTATACTTCTATTTTGACGAGCTGTCAATTTACAAATGAACCGAACCGTGAAATATCAAGGGGAGTTTTCCAGAATCGTGGGGTTTGAGGGCAAGCGTTTTCTCTTCTCCCCTCCCCCTACCCCTTACACCTTTTTTTTTTTTGCTTCCCCTCTAACTTTCGCGCAATAACTCGATTGGAGTTATTGCATTAGTTCACTTTTTCTGCATTTGCATTCGCCTTATCACGGAGTATGCATGTCCTGTCTTTCACGACAGTCCTCCCGCGTATCTCTCCAATGAACTTGAGGGAGTACAAAAGCGGGCTATGCGCATTATTTTCCCTTTCTGCCCGTACAATGAGTCTTTAGTTGAGCCAAGCCTGACTAAACTTTCAGACCGCCAGCAGGAACTTGTAGGCAAAATATTTAAGGAAGTTGTACAGAACAACGAGAATAAGCTCCACGGCCTTCTCTCTCACACATTCTAGTCGAACCTAAGAAACACACCGAAATTTTTTTACTTCCAACGCGCTAAAAGCTTAAACTATGTTCCTGATCTATAGTTGTAGAAGTTTCGATTGCTTTTTTCATGTCGATTTCGTTTTTTATTTCGTATTTTTTAACAAATCTAGGAGCCTATCACAAGCCTGCAAATCACAATTATACTGTAATGTATTCACGTATTGTTTTTGTTATTCGTTTCTTTCATTTTTCCTTATAGATAGCTTAGTAGTGGATAACACGCATAATCGTGGAGCGTTCCAAATTTTGGTAAAAAATAATCAGCCTTGCTTCCTTTGTTTTATATTAGTGTTGGTATTTTTAAGTAATCATAATTATTTGTAAATAATCGCCTAATTCAATCTGTCGGCTGCAATATGATTTTAAATAAACTATCTACCGTATTTATTCGATTAACCGCCCTGGGCGCTTATCAAATTTTTGGACCTTGAGAGTGGGCGCTCATTCGAGGTGTGCGCTTATTCGAGGCTGGGCGCTTATTAAATTTTCACCATTTTCAGCAAGTGAAGTAAGTTTACTTTGCAACAAAACAATAAATGCTAATAACAAAACGCGAAGAAGTAACAAAGCAAGGTTTCTGTAAAATACTCTGAAGAACACTCCATCCTCGGGGAAGTCTCTTATTAGAATTTATTAACTCAAGTAGGTGGGGTGGGGGTACCACCGCGGTCAAACGTCTAAATCGTTATTTTTGTTTTTTATTGCTGGGATTTCATTTACCAGTTAGAGAAAAATGGGTAAAGATGTATAAATCTGTTAGTCAACATAACTATCTTTCCATTTTTCTCAAAATTTTGAGCTTTTTTCGCTGAAAACGCTTCGCGCTAGAAGAGAATCATGTTTGAAAATGGCGCCGATAATAACGTCAGCATCAGTTTTCAATCACTTAGAACTTTTTTAGTAAACTTTTAAAAAGTTTAGTAAACTAACAGGATGTTGGTAATACCCTAAACTTTCGATAGTGAGAGTAGCAACCTTAACTTTGAAGTATTTCGCTTAACTTTTGCAAATTTCACTCGTTTGACCGCTGTGAAAGGTGGGGGTGAGGGCTTATTTGAGTTTGATTGGGTGGAGGAGGGGGTGGTGCTAATTCAAGGCTGAGCGCTTATTAACTTTTTCTGCCTTTAGGATGGGAGCTTATTCGAGGTGGGCGCTAATTCGAGGTTGGGCGCTTATTCGAATAAATACGGTATCTATCTATCTATATATCTGGAAACGCTTACAACGAAAAAACTAAGAGCCGGACGGCAAACCCACGCTACAAATTCCCAGGAATACCCCCTGGGGAGAAAAGTTAACGATTTTATAGTTAATGAGGCGTATCGTGACGGTGGCTTATAGCATAGGATCATTTTCCTTTATAGCAGACAGACGGATGTGTTTATAGACTTGCTACAAGTCGACCTCACAAACATGGCACTGATCTGGATAGCGATGGCTGGGTTATTGCAAATAGTCGCAGGTTAGTTATGAAAGGAAATACTTAGGAAAACAAGCTTGTGTAAATTATTTTGCTACCCTGGCATTCATGCTAGGTGTGGACCAGTAGAAATACTTGGAGCGTTAAACCATTGCGGGTTACACTATCGATTTATTCACGCGGTTCTCGTTTCTTTCGAACGAATAGGCCACAATGACCTACCGAAGCTTCACCTTTCAAAACAAAACGTTCTTCGTTTATAAAGAAATTAAAATGAACAGAATGAAAAACCTCAAAGAAATGGAGAAAGGAAAATACAGCCCGATAGACTTCATTATTTGGATGAATACACCCTTTGAAGCATAATATGCGATGGAGAAGATTCCGGCCCTTGTATTATTTAGAAAGCGATCACGACTTTTCGGTTCCTTCTGTGGGTACCGAGGCACCGATTACGAACAACAAAAGAAACAATACAACCAAACAATTAAGCCCCCGGGAGAAATCTATTGTTCGGTTCCTTTGATTCTTTTCTGATGACGGTACCTGCAGAAAGACCCGACTTTTCTGTTTCCTAGGCTAATAGCTTCTCCTAATTTCAGCTGCGATAACGAGCAATAGCTACAAACAGATCCTGTTTTGATTCTGACACTGACTTGTCACTTTCAATGATTCACACCATTATCAATGCAATGTTTGTAAATTTCTCAGTTGCTACGATGACTTCTAATGTCGTATGCTGGCCTTTCTGATTTAGGAGAGGGACATTGGGGGGTACCCAATACCGCAATACCGTAAGAAAAATTGGAAAACACCGAAATACCGTGTCCAAAATTGACCAAATACCGATACCGAATTTTGTGATGGGTCACGTTTCACTGAAAGCTGTATCTATCTCGCGAGTTTGCCACCTCAAGCATGTATGCCCCAGACATCAACCTTAGACATTTGGAGTAAACATGAGAAGATCTTGAATTGATCGGTAGAACGATTGAAAAGCCCGGTCATTACCATTAAGTCTAAAGTCTAACTTTTATTTACCTATTTAGCTTACTGTGGTTCTAGCTGAATATTGTATTTACCTGTATTAGACAGGAGAGTGCAAATAAATGGTACCGCAATACCGTGAAGGATCGATCTTCTTTTACCGAATACCGCAAAAAGGATGAAAAACCGGATACCGTAGGGCTAGATGATACCGCAGTACCGCACATTAAAATCAACATTACCGAAATAACGCTTGAAAAAATGCTCAATACTGTTATATCAAGACGTTTGCTTCTTAAGTTCCCGGGCCTTAGTAATGCAAGGAAATTCGGGGGGAGCATCCCCTCATAGGCCATTATAGGGAGTAGCACCCCCTCCCCCCCCCCCCCCCCCCCCCCAGGGCCGGGTACTAGAGTGCTGTCATCAAAACCAAACTGTTACATAGTAGAATGGGAACAGTGGACATAAATATGATCTCTTTTATCAAAATGCACGAATTTTGCCAGTTGTTTGCAATCCGTGTTTATTCCAAGAGTATGCAAATTAAGTTTCTTCAAAATGCCTTTCTAGGTTCTGTTCAAGGGGACATTGATTATTTGGCTTCCAACATGGAGGTACGATATGACGTCCTTGATAATTTGGCCTCTGAGTTAACTTTCCTGTCGCAAATAACCCTGACGAACAAAGGACAAGTCCCTATCAAGCACGGCGACTGGGTCGTGTACTTCTGTAATATCAGACTCATGGAATCGAAGCATCTGAAGCATAACCCCGCAGGATACGTTATCCCTGGAAATTATGGGATCCGTCTGACCCATATCAATGGTTGCCTCCACAAGTTTGAAACCACAAGTGATTTCAAAGACATTGCTGCTGGTGCTTCTTTGACGTTTAAGTTCAAGGCTGATCATTGGTCCGTTGCTCGAACTGACGTCATGCCAAGGTGGTACGTCACGGCAAAAGGGTTGACCCCTCGAGTCATAAACAATACTGATGATGAAGAGCTTACATTTGTAGGAAATTTTGACACCAAAGAAAAATGGAAGCGTTTTGTCAAAGATTTGTACAATCCATACACCCCTGAGGATCGCTACGTCAAATACTTTATGTCAGATTTAGAGACAGCGGCAACTAAAGTCATCCCCACCCCAGTGGATATGAATATTGATACACAGTATCACGTGGTTGTTACGTCAGATTGGTTAATAAACGTTGATGCTGGACTAGAAAAAGAAGCTGCTCTATTGAAAGGTATCATAAAGAAATAATCATTTTTTGAGAAAAGTTATCACGTTCTTTATCACATTCATTCCCAAAAGACCTTTCCTAGAGAGAGCGTTGCAAATGCGCTGATTATCTTGCAAATTGTCTCAAAAATGCAGTGACACGTACAGCTCATACACAGAAAAAACTGAAACGGCATTGGAGTGTGCCTTCGCCTGAGTACGAGGGCAAACTTGCTCTGACGTTATGTTTGGGGAAGGCCCATTAGCGTAAAAAGAAGGTGGCGGTTTTGAAAAAAGACAGCGGGCCGGATGAAACGGGGAAAACAATTTTCTCAAAGGTTCATAGCACTTTAAAAATAAACAAGATAGCCGAAAAAGCGGTAGGTCTGGGCTAAACGTGCCTCGTCTTCCTGAACTTGCTTGCTGTCAATAGGCTACCTGTTGTGAGTGACGACTCAGCTGTTTTAGGCAAGACAAATGATTTTTATGAAGCACAGGGAGTATTTTTTTATTTTAAAACAGACAAACTTGGGATTACAGTAACCTCGACACCACAAAAAAGTAAAGTAATCAAGCTCATGATGGGCGACGTTTCTGTGCCTGGCAAGAGCGGTCAGCAGTTTCCAAGTGCGCATGAGTCGTACAGCCTTGAAGTTGACGCTGACAAGAATGCCATCACCATCACAGGTCAGTCTCTACCCGTGATCCTCTCTGAAAAAATAAAACGTCACTCTTTCTGGCGTGTTCCTTGTTGATTTTTAAGCCCGCTATGTTCTATGGAAGTTTGATCAGAGTGCCAGTGTCAAGGATACGCAGAATTTAAATTAGAAAGAGCCTTCCTATATTGTGGTATCGATCTAAAATCCGTTAATGTGCGTTTACTGAAACAGTTCAGCGATTGAGTTGCAATAGGCATTGATCACCCAAACTGTGTTGCCCATGCGTGGCTTTGCACAAATTTTGACTAAGGTCACTCATCAGATTATGCGTCGAACATCATTTTATTGGTACACAATTTTTATCTTTCTTTACTTCTAAAAATGTGTTGAATTTTAACCCCAGGTAAGGGTCCTTCAGGTGTATTCTATGGAGTGCAGACTCTTCTTGGAATAAGGACCTCCGAAGGCATAGTCCCCAAACTGACAATCAGGGACACTCCGAGGTATGGGTACCGAGGAATGCACCTTGATGTGGCACGCAACTTTGTCCCTAAGGACCAAGTCCTCAAGTTGGTTGACGTCATGGCAATGTACAAGTTAAACAAGTTTCACTTTCACCTCACTGATGACGAAGGCTGGAGACTGGAGATTCCCGGATTACCGGAACTAACTGAGGTAAATTAAAATAACATGACGTAAAGGAGCGACATGTCGTTTAGAGGGTGGAAGGTTGGAATTATTATACGTGTCTGGGAAACTGCGCACCTAACCCTCCCCTAAGCCAACATTTTGCCCTCCGGAGGCTTTGCTGCGAAGTGCAGCACAGTTAAGGCCTATTTCAAACGTCGTGCCACTGCCGCGCTAAGCTGGCTCGACTGTAGTTCGACTGCAGCACGACACTAGCACGACTTGGTTTCAGACGTCGAATTTAATTCAGTCGAATAGAACGGCTGTTGCCGAAAACAAAACACAATAATAAAGAAACGGTTCAGCAAACTTTTAAATGTATTCTAATGCATTTGTAATTTATGAATTGAGTTCGGCACGGGAGTAGCACGACGTTTGAAACGGGCCTAACTCTGACCAAGCGGACAATTGATTTCAAACAAAAGGATGCACATACATGTGTACGGCATATTTTATACACTAAGTTCTCGTTTATCCTTATTCTTTTTCTTTCTTCAGGTTGGCAGTAAACGCTGTTTTGATCTAGAAGACGGGCAGTGCCTACTATCACAGCTTGGTTCGGGCCCAGACTCCACCAGTTCGGGGTCAGGAAGTTACTCGGTCAATGACTATAAAGAAATTCTCCGCTATGCAAATGAGCGTCACGTACAAGTCATACCTGAATTTGACATGCCGGGACATGGGAATGCCGCTATTAAATCTATGCTCGCACGATACAACAAATTATTAGCTCAGGGAGATAAGGCTGGAGCAGAAAGGTATTTGTTAAATGAAATCAACGACACATCTCAATATTTATCCATTCAATACTATAGCGATAACGCCATAAATCCTTGCATAGAATCCACCTACACTTTTGTTGAACACGTGGTCAAGTCTGTGGTGAACTTGCATAACGATTCACAACCGCTGACCATATTCCATTTTGGTGGAGACGAGGTTGCTCATGGCGCTTGGATGAACTCTACCGCGTGTAATAATCTCGTGCAGAGACTGGGACTAAATAGCTCCGTAGGGAAAATTGCTGACCAGCTGAAAGATTATTTTGTTCAGCGTATCTCTAATATCACAGCCAATTACAGCCTCGATCTCGCTGGATGGGAAGATGGCCTTATGGATGTCAAAAGTGCTCCGTATGATCGGAAGTTAATGGCGAACAGGGAAGTCTATGGATATGCTTGGAACAATATCTGGGAATGGGGTGGCGGTAAAAGAGCCTATGCACTAGCAAACGCTGGTTATAAGGTACGGTCCAAACATTATTTGTGAATATGCGAATTTTCTTCAAACGCGCCATACCCCACTTACTATACCCAAACCTATTTTAATAGCATCGTATCATTTCCAAGTAAGAAATAAGTAAGCAAAACAAGCAAGATTGCCTACAAGACTTGAAAAACTCTGCAAGCGAGTTACCTGTCCTGCTCGCCTCTGCAAGCAAGGATTTAAGCAATGCGGAGGACCCATTTAATCCCATTTATTAAAATAAAAGAAAGCAATTAACATACAAACACCTCTTCCCATAACATGATGTTTTCCTAATTTTACAGGTAGTCATGGCCCAAGCCACTCATTTGTATTTTGATCACCCGTACGAACCTGACCCCGAGGAGCGTGGGTATTACTGGGCCACTCGGTTCACGGACACTCCAAAAGTATTTGGTTTTATGCCAGATGATTTGTATGCAAATATTAAGGTAGAACGCACCGGAGCCCCACTAACCAGGGAAGAGTTCTGCAGAACTCAAGACGTCTGTCCTGATTTAATGCACAAGGGAAATGTTGTAGGTATGGCGGCTTTCTTGGAAATATTCTCTCTACCAATGGGCCTATATCATAACATCTTTCGTCTTTTGAATATAACGGAGATTAAAGGGATCTTAATAAGTAGTAAGCCTTTTATGTACCATGGCATATTGTATCGTGATTCCTTTTTCCAAAGCAAATCTGCTGTCCACAAAACATTAGATATGAACTTTATTCATTTCCAAATATGATAGCGCAAATCGCTAACTGAAGACACAACTCTTGATTCAACAGAAAATTATAAGTCGTTTCTTCCGCATATTATGTAACTGTTTTACAGATCAAATTTGATTCCAGATGAATGTTTTTTCACTCAGGTTGATTCTCAATTTCTTTTGTCTGCTAGGGCTGTTACTCTAGATGTCCGCTTCATTTTAACTTACAGAGAGCTTACAATTTGTATGGAAAACTTCGGTGAAAATTTTTCGACGAATGGTACTGATTTTTTTTTCGTATCGAAACGAGTGGTACCATTTACAAAATACCTTTAAATTTTTCGCTCTTTTGAGCGGAAGCCTGGCATTGGTAATCCACAAAATTTTGGAGAAAATTTCAGGTTAAAGCGGGGAAAAGGTAATACCTCAGAAGGTACAAGAACTTCCATCCCGAAAGTTTTCACTCAAAAAAACATTCTCGCACAGCCAATCGGCCAGGAAAAAAATTCTTGGGAGCTAAAACTCTGGATTTGGAAATATGGCGTGCTGTTGAAAGTGTTTGGGTGTCAAGAGTTGGAAACAGTCCCAAAGTAGTCTGTTATTTCAATTCAGTAAAGATTCAAGTTTATCAAATTATTCTCTCGATGTGGCTGGGTTAAAAGAACACATTCTCGTTCTTGCTGATTTAATCCAAATATAAACGTTTTCCTTCAGTGCTGTATATTATCTGCCGTTACAAAGGAATTAATAAGGAAAGCAAATTACAATAGTCCTTTTTAGTGTTTTTACCAGAAACACAATTTCGATTGCGTAATTGTTACTATACGGTTGCTAGGTATTGACTGTATAATTATAGCATTATTGGAGTTAAGGCTATTGTTTATGCTTATTCGCTTTTAGACCGAAGCCACATCAACTATTGCAGATGAATAAGTCAACAAGCTGCAGAGTTAAACACCGTCTAGACAAGCACTTCCCTAAAGTCTAAGCTTCTAAGGCACCAGCGGGCACCCGGCAGGGGTGGCGGCCTCAAAAAGGAAAATTTCTTGCCTATTTTCTGTGTTTTTAGGAATGCAAGGTCATTTATGGACAGAAACCGTACGAAATCCTGACCAAATGTTCGCCATGATTTTCCCTCGCCTGCTAGCACTGGCTGAACGCGCATGGCACAAAGCATCCTGGGAAGATATTACCGACAGGAAAAAAAGAGACGAAATGATGAAAGCTGATTGGGTTAAATTTGCGGGTGCCCTGGGCAACAGAGAGCTGGTTCTACTGGATAAGATGGGCGTACAATATCGTGTTCCTCCCCCAGGGGCCAGGTCAGAAGCACGCTTAATTAAAGGAGATGTGTCCTGCACGGCTGTCCAGTTCATTTTTTTAATAATGCCAACCGACACGTCCTTATTTGCAGGCTATGGACAAACATGAGAAATTATATGTGAACGACAAAATCATAGCTTCGTGACAAATGATCTGTCTCCCAAGCATTACCTCCAACCATACAAACAACAAAAATGAACTTTGATATACTGTTAGGCTAACGAGTTTTCAAAAACCACAATTACAATCCGTTTCCATCTTCTTTAACTTTGTGCAGCAGAGCCTCATTTTCTATTTGCTGTGTTATTTACAGTGGCGGACCCAGACCTTCAAATAAGGGAGGGGGGGGGAGGGGTCCGGTCATCCAAACCCTGAGATAAGGGGGGGCCGGGCTAAAAAACATTTTTTTCGGCCCTTCAGGCCTCAGTTTGGTCTAAAAATAACGGGGGGCCCCTCCCCTGGATCTGCCACTGATTTATACCTTCTTTTAACGTTTTGAGTTGTTATTTTTACGTTTAACTCAATTTTGTGGCAGTTCCGCCATTGTATGACGTCTCAGGAATAAGACTTCCGTTTAATTACAACATCTAAAAATAACTTAAGTGAAATGCCCTTCTCCCTACCAATGCCATAAGATTCCCTCTCTGTTTCATAATTCTCCCCGTTTTTCTTTATATTTGTAGTGCTGAAGATGGCAAGTTGAAGACCATGGCTATCTATCCAGGACTAACTGTTCAGTATTCCGCTGATGGCATAACTTGGAAGGACGTCACCAGTGATACAACAGTGAAAGGAAAGATTAAATTACGGACCAGGTACGTAGGACTGGCAAAAAGGTCTCTCAAAATGCCATTGGTGGGTGGACAGGGTACGTAATGGGAAAAAGCATTAGAGCGTTTTCACTCACGTGATCAGCATCTATGCAAATTTATGGGAACAAAAGAAAGCGTTTACATAAGAAAAGAGTTCAACTCCCACAGGACTGGTTTGGGACATCAATATGGCCGCCGTGACGTCATGTGAAAACTCTCTAAACGAGGCTGGAGTTAACCTTGTTTTGATACAAACCTTCTTGCCTTATTATGTTATTTAGTATTTTTTTAAGTTAATCTCCACAAGAATGGGAAAGAGGTTTTTGTCATTAAACAAGGTGAACCTGAGCCTGACTTTCACTCAAGGACTAAGTTACTAAGTCCACAGCTGTAAACTGGCCTATTGTGTAGCAAACACAGCGTGACTGAACTCATATTCAGATTCGATAATGTGCTTTCAGTTGCACACCCATCCGCTTTGATTAATCTTAAATGTTGTTCAGGACTCGGTTGCTCTTTGCCATATAAATACAAGTTAAAAGCCATGTGGACGATGTTGATATAAATATGTTCCGCCCTTATTACAAAGGTTCCGTCCCTAGCAAAAAGGTTCGACAGTTTTAAAGCTGCTTTTATTGGGAAATAAACATCAAACAAATGGTCACAAGTCTAAAACTAGGAAATTGACATAGACCAGAATTTCTAGGTGATGTTGGCTTGCAAATTAGTCACGCCTATGTAAAGAAAATTCCAAATAGTAGGAGAGTACACCCACCTTTCTAATGAAAACTTAACTCGTTTTTGCCTAAGTTAAGATAAACGAGGTTTATAAAAATCATTCCTGACCTGCTTAGTCAATTTTTTAGTCCGCATGCCCCTTAAGCAGTGGCAGAATTAGAATTTGAAATTGAATTATTGTTAATGATACCCTGTTTTATATCAATCTCGCAGGTCAGCGGATGGTTCTCGTTATAGCAGGCTTGTTGAGATGGAAGTGGCCACCGCAAAGCCCACAGTGAAAGGCTGCTCACCCCACCTCATGACGTCAAATATGACCAAACTCACGGCTACTGTAGTAGTCATTTTTCTGTCGATTTTGCGATAATTTTGCTACAGTTTACATTGAACCCTTTCCCCTCCAGCGATTTACCATGGAGTTTGCCTGAACAATGCTCAGCACAATACTTGTACACACTCTGGGGCGACGAGCATCTGTCCTCAAACGCATCTCTTTGTTAATATTTTGCATGAAACACCGTCAGTATAATTTTTGGCTGCGTTAATCTACACGAAACTTATAGGTCATGTTTTTTATCCTTCTCAGTGACTGGAACTAATTCAATTGTTTTTCCAAAAAATAATTTTCTTTCTTATGTGCACGTTTTTAGTATTGGTTTGATTTGATATATCTTTGGATTTAGATACCACCTCAGCTTTTTTTGGTTGTGTTCTTTTGTTGTGAATATTCTTCTCTATCTGAACTACTCCAAGGTTTTGAATGCTCTTCTCTTGGTGAAATCGCGCGTTGCAAGAATTTCTTCCATGGTGTCTTCGTGGTTTGTTATTCTGTTTTCCGTTACTTTAGGTTCGATCTGCACTTTTTGGCCTTAACCTTTCACGTGGTAAATCAACTAGCTGGGAGATTGTTACTTTATGTGATGTAATTGTTTACTCGTTTTTTTATAATCTTGTTCTTTCTCGTTTTTCTGGTCAGCTAGTTTAGGGATCAGCGTTTCAACCTCGACCGTCCTGCTCACGCGTTCATCATCAGCGGATCTTAAACAGTGAAATAAAGGGATAAAGAAAAAAAGAAGAATGAACAAAAAAATAAACATGAAAAACACCTGAACACATCCTCAGACGATTTTGTTGTGTGATTTTAACCAGTGAAGAAAGGATTTTTTTTTTTAATATAAGCAAAAAAGTATTGTTTTCAGAGTTTTTATGATGACTGTAATTCATTCGAAAATAACCCCTTCTTCATCAGTGTCTGACGTCAACGCTGGAACTAGCGCTGGGAATGCGTTCCCTTTAATCACCACACAGCAATTCAACACCGTGTTTGGCTTGAAACGCCAAAGTAAGGAGACTAAACCGTTCATCTATGAGGCCGTTTTTATCAGTTTTGTTATCAGAAAGCGTCTCAAGGGAAAACACGACAATTCCTCTCTTTATTCATCTTCACCAATGTTATCCACAAACTGACGTCAGAGCACCCAATTGTATGAATCAAGTCTCAAAGCAGAAATTCAACAAATCTTACTAGACAATCTTAGATTTTCCAAGCACAACGCTTTCGTATTGGTCTTGGGTAGAGACGGATTCATGAAAACTCAAAAGACTGAATGGGCATAACGATTTCATGTGATCAGTCGCCCCATAACACTCAACTGAGGTGTACGTGCATGAGAGCTTCTGCTCATCTTTCAGTTGTAGGCTCTAACAATATTTTTAGAATAATTGACCATGGACGACCCTAATTCCTTACCTTGTCCTCAACTGTAATTTCCCATCAACCTCTACGCCGCCACTTGTGACGTCATTCCAGGTTTCTCCATCGTCTCGCGAGAACTCAACTTTAAGGCCTGGCAGCGCAGTCCTGACTTCAAGTTTCCTCCCTGTAATCCTACAGAAACAATTTACAATATAGTCATGTCTCATCCCCACGTTAGATACCTCCTGTAAACTTTGATTAAGCGGATAGTCTGACTTGTAGCCTATTCTCAAGGTTTTTCTTAATGATAACAGAAGTACACTCTTGTTTTTTACCTTGCGGCCGGTGGAGGAACGCGGTATGGTACACCCATCTCATCCAGTCGGCCCAGTTCCCTGTAGGTAATAGTGTTAGCAAACCTCTCCCAGTCACCAGTCCTTTCACGTTCTCGCGTCAGCCTGTCAGTGACCTCTTCCCATGATGCTTTGTGCCAGGCTCGCTCTGCCACAGCAAGAAGCCGAGGGAAGAGCATAATATACATTTGTTCCGCAGTTCTTACTGTCTCGCCCCACAACGCTGACTCGATACCTAAAGCAAACGTTGGACGCGTTAGAGCCGCTTTTATATGTGGGTTGAGGAACGTCTGTTGATAAGCTGCACCTACACGCACTGCAATCTGAGCTGTCTCAGCTTGCAATCTTATTGAAAAAATCCCAATGCTTTGCTGTCACACCCCCCATTATGTGTTGGCTGACCGAAAATTAGTTTTCTCAAGAAGAAGAAGCGCTCGAAGAGATAAAAAAAAGGTGACGTTAAGAGATGGCACATTGCTCTGACGAAAACGTAGCGCTCGAAAAGTCAGCTTTCAAAACTAGCTGATTTTGATAAACTACTTTTTCAACTCATAATGTAACTGAGCCCTTTATTTTTGAATCTTTCTGAAGAGCTCGTGAATGTCTTTTAGGAGGCAAATTGCGTCTGGAGAGGGCAACTCAGAAGTCAACACGACAATTTGTAAACAGTCTAGCGGTTGCATATAAAATATATTTTTTACCTACAACGTTTTGCTGTGCTTGGCTGCAATTACTGGAATTGCAGGTGATTTCTTTGTAAAGATCAACGGGCGCGAAACCAAAGATTTTCCTGGTATCAGTGTAAGGTGTTGCCCAGTGCTTTCCGCGCTCCTCGGGATGAGGCTCATAAGGATGATCAAGGTAGATATAGTCTGGGCTTGACAACACAACCTGCAGATAATAGATATATTTTGTTATTAGCGATTAATCATAGTTCATCCAATCAGAATACGGTATTTGTTACTGAATCCGAAAAAACAATGTTGCCAATATAGTCATCCCTTATGATCGTTATTGAAAAAATGGATAAATGGGGTGTGGGCCTGGTCCCGAGTGGTTCTCTCTTGCCCCTTTGTCTGCTTGAATACTGGGGGGAAATGGGTGGGTTTCTAGGGCGATGTCATGGCTCACAGTCGTGTCAGAATGTCGAGATTTTCACCAAAAATAGGGCACGTCTGGGGACTTGGCTGCTATAGCTTCTGTGGGGGAGGTTATAAAAGATGTAAACTTTTCAACTGATCTGATAGAGTAAAGGTAATTTGCACCTGTAAAAGACATTCACTTGTTATTCTATGAGATGACTACTATAAGTGAGCGATATGGTTAGCTTAAAGGAGTTGATAGGACTATAGAAGCTCAGATTTTACGTTAACATTCAAGAAAAAATAATACATTGAAACATGATGATTTTCACCTTGTATCCGTGATTAGCCATCAAAGAAACTTCCTTGAGGTTTTTTACTGCACCTGTCACACTCCACGAAAACGAATAAATTTCCTTATTTGAAAAAAAATCTCTTGGAATAAGTGTACGCCTGCTTTTCTCGAACAAGAAATCTCCCCACCCGGCCAAAGCGAGGTTCATTTCTGCCGTAATATTTGATATTTGTGTTAAGAAGTATTCTTTTAATTTTTGGTGCGTTTGAACGCTTTTATATGTAAAGTTTAAGATTTTAGCAATCTTTTCACACGCGGGTGATTTCCTCCATGCTCCTTCGGGAACTTCATCTCCTCCAAAGTGAAAAACAGTCAGGGGTTGAATATCGTGATGTAAGTTTGTTAGCTCTCTCAACACCCGCTCAATAAACCTGTATGTCGACCTCAAACAAGAATTGGCTGTATCGTCTGTAAAAAATTGCACGGAGAAATACCGAGATTCGTCTTTGAAGTCATTTAGAAGAAACTCCTTTGCTTCGGACTCCTTTCCTTCCTTAACCAGCCTATCATGACGAGCTATCATGCTTTTAATGGCGGCATGACTGTGGCCTGGTAAGTCAAACTCCGGAATCACTTGAATATGACGTCTCTTTGCGTGACGTAAAATTTCCCTGTAGTCTTCAGTAGAGTAGAACCCAGTGCCCGAGGTGCTGGTGTCGGGACCTGAGCCGAGATGAGAAAAGATACAGGTTTTCTCTTGTAAGTCATGGCATCTTCTGGCACCGACCTAAACGATAACGAAACGAACAGGAAAAGTTAATCGCGCCTTCAAAGAAGACTGTTCTCGCTTTATAAATAAAAGTATTCCATTACATGCAGGATAAGTCGTTCTTTATTTCCAATTTACAGAATAAGAGGTTTTAAACGCCAAGCCATTTTCATAATCCGGTAACTGGTTTATGGTGGTATACTTTGAAGCCAATTAGGGGTGTTGAATTTTCTCGAATAGCAATTTCAAGGAGTTTATTCCATGAAGAAGAAGAAAAAAGCTTTGAGAAAAATTTGTTAGGTGACTTAAAGGGAAAAACAGTTGCCCATACGGTTGTTGAAATCCTTCATCAGGTATTCCGACAACATTCTCACCTGACGCATTTTCACAGAAATTTTCATAAAACGATCAAATTGTATTTTCCGATCCCTTGCTTTCCGTAGCCTGCACCAGGGGTTCAGATAGTAGACTGCGGGAGAAAAATTGACGAGCGGAATGTTCCCTCGCTCTCGACCCATTCCCCCCTCGTTTTTCCCCTTGTTTTCCCCGCGTACGATTTAACTCGCTCCCCACCATCTGAGCGCCGCACTCTACTATCTGAACGTCTGAAAAAGGCTATGCTCACTGAAGTCAATTCCTTGATTCCTGGTATTTCCAGTCGCCATCCCTCATTATCTGTGAGGTGGAAATGAAGTTTGTTCATTTTGTACATCGCCATGACGTCCAGTAGCTTCAATATTTCATTTTTAGGTTGAAAATTCCGGGCAATATCAACCATCAGCCCTCGATATGAGAAACGAGGAGAGTCTCTGATTTGCACCTCAGGAACCTGGCCTTCTTTGGTGATGAGGGCAAGAAGAGTCTGGACACCATAGAACACTCCGGCATTCCCAGTTCCAGTAATGATGATTGACATCTCGGAAGTATTGACTTGAATGTGGTACGATTCACTGGAGGATATGTCTGTTCCTTGTACCGACACTCTCCCTAGTTTAAGCTTGATGACTTTGTCGCGCGTAGACTGTGAAAAGGATTTTGGTATATTAAGCTTACCTGAAGAGAAAAAAAGTTTTTTTATAAATTTCCTATTTTTTACTTAAGACATACGTAATTATTTCCAATGTCTGTACTCTTATAGACCATACAAATGACTTCAAAAATGTTCAAAATTCAAACCATGAGCCGCCTGTGAGTGGATTCACGGTAAAGTGAGACGTAGCTGACTATTTATATTTGTAGAGTTTTTGTTTTTGTTTTTTTGTTTCTTTTCACAATGGCTGAAAAGCTCGTTTCGGGTAAATTTGAGAGAAAGTAAGCTACCTCAGCTCACTGGTCGTTGGAGTCCCCCTCTTGCGCGCGCATGTGAAAAACATTTACCTCCAGACATTCCTCCACACCCATACTTCTTAGGCACCTGCTCCGTGCGAGCTAACTTCGTCTTCCCCGCTAAGTTTTCGAAAGTTTCGTTTGCAAGAAAACCAGATATTGTAATTACCTGCTAGGAAGCTTGTTTCATCTTCTAATCCCGGCTCCCCTAAAACAATCCAATTGCCATCAACAGATAGTTTATTCGTTGCATTGAACCCAACAACCTCCGATGGTGTTGGGATAACTAAAAGGGGAACATTCCCAAGATCAGCCGCATCGCAGTTTACAAAGCTATCCCACGATTTTCTTCTCTGTGGTGGGAAAAATACGAAGTCAAGTGCTTCACTGGCAGTGTTGGGAATGATCCTTGGTTCCAGTCCATCCGCCGCCACGTACCATCTGGGGGCCAGGTCACTCCTCGACTCGGTTAAACCGGTATGGACCATGATCTCCATTGATTTACCAGGCGGGATAGCTTGAAAGTCTTTTGTTGGCTCAATTTTAAATGAACATCCACTCAAATGAGTCAGTTTGATCGATTTTTTGTCACGAAGTACGTACCCATCTTCTCTGTGTACAAGATGCCCAAGCTCCAATCCTGTTGCTAGACACATATAAATTGCCCAAAGGTTTCCCCCAATTAGTACCGATCCTTTATTTATTAAAGTTATGACCGCACTATTAAAACTCTGCAGGATCTCAAAGCGGACCTCCATATTTTGGGCTATACTGTCTATGATATGTTGAGTCAAAAGCACTGTCGGAGTTGTAGGTAAAAAACTTGTTTGCTTAGCAACACCAAACGTCTTAACCACCACATTCAAGGCGGCACCGGTGACATTTGACAAAACAGTGGTCACTAGTTTTGTCATCACTAAGGATTTTATTGTTATATTGGTTTTAGAAATGCCTTTGTTGAGAGTTGTTGAACTATTTTCTGAAAGCCTTCTTCCATAGTCCCACTGTGAATGCGGTTTATCTAAGGAGACAGAAGAGCTGGCGTTTGCAACTTCCGCGTTTGTAACGTTTATAATCCTTACATCTTGCATATTATCGCCTCTCTTTGGACTTACACTCTGCTCTTTAGATTTGTTATGCTTCGCATTGCTTAGTGCCTCCAAATTCAATTCAAAGTTATTGTTTGTTGATTCGCCTCTCTCCAAATGAGCCTCAAGTATTTGTCTGTCGGAGGGACTTTCATCATTGTCAACTTTAGAGAATTCTTTGAGGCGAAAATCTCTTTCTAAACCTTTCAGCAACTGATGTATAACTTCAGATTCGTTACCTTTCAGAGCGGTGAACACAAGTGGATTGTCCCCTGTGGAGAGTAGTAAATCCACATGAGCATACCGCTTGCTTAACGGAGTTATATATATGCACAGTATAAATAAGATCACTTACTTTATAATTATTGCACAGAAACATTTTTCATTCTTTCTTGCATAAAAATTTCCACTTTTATGAAACAATCCAGTGACTCAAAACGGACACATATGGTAGGAAAGCAAGTGTAATAATCTTCATCAGTATAAGATTCCTTAACTCCTTATTCAGTTAGAGTGCTCTCGTTCCTTACCTCTATAGTTTTCTTTTACTATCGTATCTAAATAACAATAATAATAATAATAATAATAATAATGACATTAATAATAATAATAAAGTCTTTATTCATCAAAAGATAAAAATCCCCTCGCACTCAAGTAAGTGTAAGAAATTTTAAAAAGGTAAAATTAAGAATTAAAAAAATCTAGTATATTACATAGCTAATTCATATTTAAAAACTAAACGATTAATAAAAGAGTTTTTAAAACGCATGGTGTTAATCTTAGGTTTTAAAAAAAATTCTTTCCTAATATTGTAACTTGACGGTTTAACACGAGGCATACTAGATATGAGTGGATGTCCTCATTTAGCATTAGAAACTTTTCTGAAAATTTTACGGTCTTGCCTCTCTAAGAAATCATAAACACTTGCAGGCTTAGACGTATATTTCCTTTTAAAACAGAGGTCCAAGAAACATTTTACAGGTGTAAGATCGGACTCGGAAGTGGTGTAGACAGATAATCGTAATTAATGTTAGGTAGAACTATTGTATTAAAGAGAAGGTCTATTTTTGACTGATTGTACTCCTCTTTGCGCAGCGTTCTAAGGATATGTAGGGATTTGTTAGCTTTAATAAGTTTGTTCTTCACGTGCACTGAAACTTTGCTGTCACATCGGAAGGTGACGCCCCAAATCTCTACTTCTTCACAGCTTGGTATCATTCCAATAGGTGAATAGAGATCGCGGTTGCCTCTCTTTTTGATCATCAACTCTTTACATTTGCTTGAACTACAAGACATTCCATTTGTATTCGTCCAATCTAAAAACTGTGACAATAACTGATCGGAGTAGTCTACCTCCTTCCATATAGGATCAATGATTGTCGAATCATCAGCGTACTTAAATTGCACGTCATGATTAGCTAAAGTGATGTTAAGATCAGTATCTGGTTATAGTTTTACCTTTTTAATTGTGCTACCTTGTTTTGTTTTCTCTTTATTCACTCTCTTTTTTTCCAGAACTTTGAACTTTGTTACTATTATGAGTGAGAGACTATATTATTGTATTGTAACCCACTTAGAATAGCTCCTCTTTTCGTGGCGGGTAACATAAATGTTTTAACTTTGGTTCCCACACTCAGGCATAACAACAAAATTATTTTAAAATTCGATTGAGTTCACTTGCTGTTGTTGTTTTTATGCGGGAACGAACGTTTTTGTGCAATAAGATCAGAACGTATTATGGATGTGTTCCACTCTCATCTTAACTTTGGCTTGCACGACAACTAGAGCGGATTCGCTAAGATTTTACTGACGACCAGTGGTGAACCAAGGAAAACTCTGGTGGGGGTGTAAAGCACCCTAAGGAGCGAGAGAAAGTAGGGCGGGCGGGCGTAGGGCGGGTAGGAGAGAACCCTGGGAACGAGGTTGTGTGGTAAGGAGGGTTTAAAATTGGGTTTGTCTTTTGTCACAGAATAGCGGTTCATTTCTATAATAGGCCTGCGGAGGTAGAGGAAATCACATATTTTGGTCTGATGTAGGGTTAGCGTTTTAGGACGTATAGGAGGTCGCTTACCACATTGCAGACTCAACTGGAAAACCTGTCTCCGCATACCATGCGCGCCAAAGGAGTAGCTAGGAGTCATAAACTATTCCTTTCACGCTGCGCACACAGTACATGTACATATACCCACTTCCCTCCCAAAATATTACGGAATATATATAAATATACACTTTTTGGTTTTTCATGTCCTGATTTTGTATTTTCGATGCGTCGAACTCAAACGTAATAAATTGGACAGTCAAAAAATAGTATTAATACGGAGCCACGAAGCCTAAAACATTGAGTTTTACCAAAAGCCATAATATTATGGCTCTTGGTTTTACACACAAGTTAGAACTGAACGAATATCGTGCACTGTCTGACGTCACGGCGGATGGCCCCGTTTGAAATTATAGTATACTCACAGCGTGATGGGTTAACATGCAAATTACGCGTTTGTTATGAATGTGTTTTACTCAAGCATGATATAATTCTCCTTAGTGTCCGTTTTTTAATATAAAGAGTAAACAAGACGGTACTTGTAATAACAATCTTTTCGTTTAATCATGCATTTAAAGGATTTGAACTGCTGGGATAAGAGAAAATACACTGATTTGGAAAGGGCTGACAAATCAACAACGTATCCATTGGCAATCATCCCTACCGAGGAAATATTAATGCGAAAATATATACAATTTTTACAACGAAAGATTGTGCCGAGATGAATACAAAATTACTGCAAAATCATGCAAAAAACTGAGTGTTTCAGTGTTAAAAAAAAAACTGGGAAAGGATTATGCTTACTTTCACTTTTTAAAATGATGTAGGCTTATTCGTTTCCAAGTTAACCGCTATCTGTAATATTCTTGAGACATTTCAAACTCGTAAAATATCTACCGAATGAAAAAATTACCCGGAAGGAGATTGACAAAATGCATCTTTAGGTGTTCTTTTGATCTTTTTTTTTTCTTTTTCATGTCAATCCGATACTTGTTCTTCAACTATTCTTTCTGTTTTGGAGAGGTGAATGATTCGGAGCAGAGCTTGAATCGTTTTCTGAGTTTTCAATTCTTAAGCTGCCTTAGCTCTTTGCTGCAATAAATCATAACATGCTTGGTTGACTACATTCGAATATGCTGAGGTTTTTACCTACCTGCTTCGTGATTGTCTGGTATTACATAAAAGTTCACAGCAACAAAAATGGCGACATGTAAAACAATGATCAACAACAGTAAAGACTTCAGACGAGTGCGGCCAAGAAACCTCCGTACGGCTTCCCTGAGCATGTTATTTACTGCACAGCTAACACGCCGGCGTTTGTTTACGTTCAAACCCACTAACACTGGTGTTGTAAAACCAACAATAAAACTGCTGGTGTTAAACTGCTTGTGGTCGTTTACTCTGCTGTTTACTCCGCGGTGATTCAATAATCGGTTCGTAGTTCTGTGAAAGGCTAAGCATCTCTACAAACAGAGATATGAAGATATATCTGCATAATGGGCCGTTCAAAGAGGCTGACCAAAATCTAGCCTGAAATTCATCCGATTGCTTCGAGTCGTTTTCTCCTCTCAACAGCATCCGATTGTCCTTAAGCTTCTTTACTTTTACCGATAAAGCAAGGCAATTCGTGAACTAGGTTATATCTCGGAAAAGTAGGGCTCCTACTCACACAGACCCACATGTTACAAGACACTGTTTACGTTGCGGTCGCGATTTTGGCCACGTACAAATTAATGCAAAATTTCCGCATCCACGAGGTCCCTTAGTGAGAGAGACTTCTAATAAGCAACGCGACGAACTCTTTAATGAAACACACAAAAAAAAAACTACGGAAAATGTTTGAAACAGATAAAAGGATAATTTAAATGGACAATAATATCAAATGGCAGCTCAGATTATATAATATGATTCTTTTTGTCAACTTGGGCTTTCTGCTGTACATGGCTCGTTATAAACTTGGGTAGTCTGTGCAAGGAGTCAGATTGACAGTAACGACAATGCACTACTATAATCAAACTGCGTCGAATCTGAACAAAACGCTTAACAGTACTATACCTAAAAACCACTCATCCATTGCAGTACTGTAGTTTCAATATTGTGAGGGCTAAATGGCCTAAACGTCTAATGTATTTTTTATTAATAACAACTACTGCAGTTGAATCGTAGATGAGACTGATAGGGAAAGATGAAGTATTCCTTCCTAGTATGCTTTTCGCTTTTCTTTGCTTCTATTCAACATACATTTCATGCGGCAAGCACAAGTTTTCGGATGACTGGTTCCACAGGACCGTCAGGAAAAAAGACAGTTGAAGTCAGCAGAACCACTGAAGACAGCTTACATTTACAAATCAGAACGACACTGGGTGGAGATATTTTGTGCAACTGCGCGGATTATTGCCTTGATCCTAACAGCTCTGAAATCGAAGTAAGTTTGCTATAATTCGGATAATAATAATACAATATCATTTCCTCTTTGTACTGAAGTCACACAGGTTCTTTTATCACTTCAGACATAAACAAGCTGTTACAAAATTTTTTAGCGACAAAATTGAATGAAGAATAGGAAAGCCTGGTTCACTAACGAGAGCTGTGGTAGAAAAGTTACTTGTTATATTTGTGATTTATTCCATTGCTCATTCAAGCGTGTTTCAAGTTAAACGTCTTGCACTCCGTTTACCCAAGAAGCGATTGCAAATTGAATATACACCAAAGCGGGGATCAAAATGAGTAATACACAGACGTGTAAATTGCGTTGATTAATAGTTTTTATCAGTTTCCTACACCATCATCTTAAATATTTTACTTATTTGCCTATTTAAAAAGATTTATTTCAATCTTTACTATTTTATCTATTTTGCTTATTGCAGAAACTTATTTGGATTGAAAACAACCCTATTTTCTGCAAAGAATACAGTACAATTGATATTGAAAACAAACCGTACATGAAGCTCTGTTTCTTTGAATGTTGTCGCACATGTAATGGACAATACCACAATTGTGTGCAGAAATCTACTCCGGTCCGACAGACCTGTTTGAAGACAGCTTATGAGTGCGCCAGTGAATGTTCTAAGAAAAGTTCACTGAACATAACTATTAAAGGATGGTAATGAATTAAAAAGAAAACGAAAGTCAGTTGTTAAGGACAGATTGCGTGCGTTCCAGAGTACGTGTGATGTGATGGTAAATGGTCAGGGTTGACCGAGTTGGCGAAATAACCTTGCTGAAATGAAACTAAACGAAAAACTAAATGAAAATTAGAGGTTTATTTCGGTCTCTCTTTGGAAGCAAAAGACGTTTCTTAAGTTCATACATGTTAGTGAAAAATAGGAAAATTAAATTTCTAATCCAAAGTAAAAGTGATCTACAATAGTTCTGAAAATGGAAAGAATATATATTGAAACTAAGTAAAACTAGCGATAAGGTGGTGAATAAAAGAAATTTTACATGATCAGTTACACAAATTGTTTCTTTTATGGGTTCAAACAGTTTTTGAGAAAAAGTTATAACATTTTACTTTTAATTAGTATATACTTTTATATATTATATTATCAAATTAGTGAAGCATGATTCTCAAATAAGCGAGGTAACGCCCAGTTCCACTTGAAGACTCTTACGCATTAAGTCCTAACTTGAGTAAAGTGAATTTAAGGAGTGAAAATATTTATGGACCTTGCTCAGGTTTTTTCAGCTTAATACTGAATTTCTGCCTTTCCGCCACCTTAGGACCTGTTTACATGGACGCGGCTGGTCACCTCACCTATCATATAAACCTAAACAGGCCCTTAGAGTCTGAACGCCTTCCGGCCGATTAGCTTGCGTCGCACGTGGGGTCAGTGAGGCGGGACGAGTCTGATATTGTGCTCTCACTAGTGCTCGCATGTAATCATTGAAGTATTCTGCTAGCAGCGGACTGCATACCACCATCTTCGGCAGTTATTTCTGAGCCCTACCTAGTTTATAAATAAATTGAGTTAAAAAGCCTGAGTTGAGGAAGACGACTTCTGGCAATCACGCTTGTTATTGCAGAGTGAACATGAAAGATTTCAGCTCCTTCTGAGTGCAGGTGAAATATAAATTTTAAATTACCTTAGATTATAAATGTGAATGAGAGTGACTAAATTTCTCAGGGGAATAATTTCATTTCCAGCATAACTACTTTGCACCACGTACTGCAAACTCTTAGTTATTACTTATCACATCAATAATCGTAATCAGTAAAAACATTCCAAGTGAAACATAACATTACGGGCCAATACAACGTTTCAGTTCGTTTTGCCTTTTTTTAGAATAAAAGTAATAAAAAATAGGCAAATCGAGCTCGAGCTTAATCTATTTCATTCACGTTTTTCTTGTCCGGTGAGGCCGAACACAAAACTGCGTGGAAAGTCATTTTCATCAAATCTTTGTTTTATCCACAGTTCAATATGCTTTATTTGATTCATTCCGCTTTTTAAAATCGTTCTACAAAACAATATTTCCATTCAACGCACGTCTTTGCTTAATAATGCCGTATGCCGCGGAGCATCTAGCAAAAGTTGATGAGTGCTCATGAAAAGTCTTTAAAAACATGCACCCTCTTAAAGAAAACAAGTCAACCGTTACAAGCTGCGGCTTTTGTGTCGCTTAAGTGAGTAGGATTTAAAGTGTTGCCCGCAATCCACAGTAAATTCGACGGTGGTTTTTGAGAAGCGGTTTAATAACACGTGAATGTTCGATTTGAAGGCTTGATTGAGACAAGAAGCTTTCATCCATAACTTCTCCCTTGAGCGACAGACTACCCTTACTCAATCAGTTACTCTTGCGCTATATAGAACAAGTCAGTTGGGATTGGAGTTGACTGAACTATGGGCGTACTTGAACCTTAGTAATCACCTCGCATACATGCAGTAAAATTTTACCGCTTATTTAAAATCTATCATCTGAAATATTAGCCCATCTCTTACTGACTTATACCAACTCAGTGATTTCATAGCTAACTCAGCCGTTTGGCAAAAATCGATAATTTGACTTTGGCAGACTTTACTCAGAACTTTTACTTTAATATGCTATCAATTAATATTGTCGCTCATTTTCATTTTACTGAAATAATTTCTCAGTCATCCTCCGAAATGTTCTTGATTAAGGTCTTACATGAATCGGGTGGGGTAACCCACCGTGGGTTACCTCACCTGTAAGGGGTACCCACCTCCATGTAAACTAGCCCTAAATCTTTCCGTCTATTTTCGGTTTTTCTTTTCTCTTCAAAGTCCATTGGTTGTTTCGGGGACGTTAGCTTTTGATCAACCTTTTACTGAATTAATGATTTCAAATTTAAATGGCAGCGTTTTATGACAAGTGAAGCAAGAAGTTAATTCTAAAGGCAAACAAAGATAAACAAAGAAATGGAAGAAAAGCGGAAAGATTTCATGAACTTATTCAGATCTGAAGGGCCAGAAAAAGTAAACTTAATTTACTTTCAGCGATTGAAGGACCCTGCAATTTCAAGTAAAAAAAGCCAAAAGTGAACTAAATTATTCTCGAAGATTAAAAAATAACTCAAAATGCAGCCACATCATTTTAAAAACGATACCTTTATTTATAAGTTTACACAAGGCAGTTATCACTCTCTGTTACATCATTTGCAGCCAACATTGGTTTAAACTTGGGTGCATTTCAAAAAGTTGAATAAAACAAAGGCATGCAAAATACAATGTTTACAAAAAATCAGGAGTTCCCAAATAAAAATGTTCAGGTTATGAAAGTGTTCAATAAGCCCTTTTACTCTTACTTTTTATAAGGAAGCTCTTTGTTAGATTTGTCAATACAGCGACACATACATTTGTAAGCCGCGCGCATACAAGCACCAAACGGGTCTTCGTTACTCAAGCAAGTGTAAAACATAGAATTGCATTTTCGGCAACAGTCAAATGTCTGCTTGCAGATGTACTTCTCCGATATTTCTTCTCCGCCGAGTGGCGCCAGGAACCTAGCAGCAGCATCTCGGCATAAGACCGGGTAACTTTCATAACTGAGATAATTAGGCTCATCCTTTCGCTGCAAAAGAATGATAACAAATACAATTAAACAAATGAATAGATAACATCACTTTTCTTTCTAAAGGAGAAATGAAAGGGGCAAAATTTATCTGAGAACCGGTTCGATTCAGTTAAGAGCAGCATATAAAGTCAAGACTGCGCTCTAAATATTTTCTGGTCTGGTAACATGTATTAATGGTCAATTGTGTATAAATGCGGTTAGGTCTGCAGAAATAAAATTAAAAGAGAAGGCCGGACTTGAAATAAATCAGATGGTCCGTTGAAAACAGCAGAGTAATATAGAACAATAGTGCCAGTCAGGCGGGCGTTAAGGCATGCGATTTAAGAAAGCGTTTGCTAGCACATCTCTGATTGTAAGAAAAAAAGAGGTAAACTCTAGAGAAAGCCTTAAATTAAACATTCAAACAACCCTTGAGTTTTCAAACAGCGAGTTTTTAAACATTGTTATCTTTGGGAGACTTACCTTATAAGGAACTTGGCTGTGTTGAACAGCTTCGCAGGTTTTCTTGCAGTTGCAGCCATGGTTTGGGGGGGGCATTCTGGAGGGCGATTCGGTTGCCAATGTTATTACACCTGGTTGGGAAGCAGGAGTTGATGAGGACTGCGCTTCTGCTGGAATTGTAAAAGTGGCGATAGCCACAGCGACAACACATACGGCTATGACGGACTTCATGTTGGCAAGAAATACAATACTATTAACGGGAAAGGCGTCTTTGCACTGAATGAATCTTGGGTGTGTAAGGGGCTTTTATACCACCAAAGCGGAAAATATTCTTTTCTTGTTTTTGATTTGTTGCCTTGAGAATTGAATAAGAATTAGCTGACTCATGCGTAACGTTAGTTAGTTCAAGTGCAGGAACGTACATTGAAAGCTGTGGTTTGGCCTTAAGTGACTAAGTCTTTACTAAATGCAAAGTAGTTGAGATATTGACCAAGATACTGTCAGTTCTTCAATGAAAAACAGAGAAAAACGAGCGCAAGTCTTACGAGATGAACCCCGTTTTGTTTTTTAGAAATCTGTTTTTCTACAAGAGTGATTTTTTGTTACGCCTTTTTTGACGCGGGGGCCGCCTCTTTGATGTTGAATGTCACTAATCCGGTTGTTAAAATTTTTCCTTGTTCAATGAAGCAAGAATTCAAAGGAAACTTAATATTAAGTTAATAAGAAAAGGAACAATACTATATCAGTCCTTCTTATTGCTAATTGCAAGTCGGAACTTCGACAGATTTTTGCAACTAAAAAAAAACGTTCTTCCCATAAATGTGAGCACGTCTTAAGAGAAGGCATCTTGCGTGGGACCGGGGGCCGCATCCTTTCAAGGACTTCGTCATTTAAATAACAATCACTCTGTGTATAGGTATCAGTTCATTAAGCAAGCAATTTCGTAAATTTGACGAGCTCAATCATCCCTATATACTAATGCACCTGAGCTTGAATAAAAAATGAAATCCCATTGTGTTCGCAGGAAAAAAAAAACAAATATACTTAATAGCCATTCTATCGCCGCTCCACTAACTGTGAAAAAATAAGCTTTGTTTAAATACGTAGATTTGATATTGGTAGCCTTGTAACAAATACCAACCCAGAACTAGCTCAAATTTGCACAAAGATTTCAGGGTTAGAACAGGTTATCTCAGTAAACGAACTTCAGCTAACCATTAATCAATCTTTTAGTCAGTGAACGGCAGTTGAGAAATTGAGTTTAGGACGTAATTTCCTTCAAAGCAAAACATAAAGCAAGTTGCTTTGTTTTACTCTATTTTCGTCGGCAAAACTCGGCAAAACTAACAATGCTCTTTATACGTTCTATAATTAAGTGAAGCCAAAATTCTCTAAGCCAGCACAATACGACGCTATTAAATTAGCAAGGAAGGAACTTCGTGAGTGCACTGCTGCGCTTTGGCGCTAACTGGAAAACCGGAACTAGGCAAACTCTTTTTCAAAACTTTACGATTTTGTCACTAAGGAGGGTTTGCTTATCTTACGTGCTCATAAGGTGTATTTTCAAGAACTTTATCAATTATTTAAATGATTATTTTTTGTTTTGTTTTGTATCAGCTCAATCACAAAAACAATTTCACAAAAAGATAAAATCAATTAGTCTTTACCTACCGCCTAAAACAAACCTTAAATTGTTTTCCCTGGATAACAACATGAACATGATCTAAATAGCCATCTTACCGTCATTAACTGAGTGCGGAAAATTTACGGTTCTGTAACTTCAAGGGGGTTAGCTAGATAACAAGCTATCTTACAAACACGAACACTAACAGCTACGTTTTGCAAAAGAAATCCAAGATTTCACTTATCGGACCACTTTCCCTCACTAAAACGCTACCTGGCTTCCAATGTAATTTGATTGCATTAGTAATGCAATATATTTTTCTTTACAAAAGAAAGGCCACTTTGTCATATACAATTATCTTTATGTTTGAAATAACTTTGTTATTAAAATCCTTTTGAAGCGAAAAAAACAATCGGTGTCCATGAAAGTGCGAAGTAAATTTTTGTGCGGTTAGCTAGTCTTTTCACTTCGGTCTTAATTGCACATTTCTCGGACAGTACATGCAGAAAAAAGCTTATATTATTTCAAAGGGTTCAAGATATTTGGGCCTGGTTAAAAAAGTTTTGGATGAGTGTGATCGTTAGAAGAAACTTTAAAAAAGACAGCAATCAAAGCATAAAATGAGAACTAAACTCTAACGTTCAGCCTCGGTTCAAAAGTTGAAAGAAGTTAGCTAAAAGGTCTTTATAGGCCGGTATCAAATTTTACCCATTTTTTTGTTTGATTTTTGGTGGGTATAGAATAACTTATAAAGGGCGTTTTCAGTCCAGGTATAGAATTTTCTTTAACGGTCATGCACGTAAGATGACTTTTTCGGAAAATGTATGTTGAATAGCATACGAAACGTCAAGTTCATAAAAATGCGAAAACTCACATTGTTTATCACCGTTGTTTGTGTTTTTATTTTTAATCAAATTACGAGAGAGAAATGGGGCCCAGGTGGGTGATTTTAACCCCCCATCAACAGAGATGACAGACAACAGTTTTTAATCTTTTAAACCTTTATTTCACGCATCACAACCTAATTACAAACTTTTTCAGGTAAACGCATGACGATAAGATGAAAATCTTTAATCAAATTTACACATACATTCACTTGAAAATAGGTGTTGAAAAAAAAAATCCGTCATTCGTTACACAGCATATATCGACTCATTGTCACCAAGGAAAGAAAGCGAGTGTAATCGGTTATAAAAGAGCCTATGACATTTCCGTTCATACTTTGGGAGTGGGGCCGGGGGTTGGGGGAAGGGAGTAATTCTCCAGGGGTTGATGGTGAGCTAAGCATTTACACATGCACTTGTAGTTGTCTTCGCGATAGCAGTATTCAGGTCCCCCGGAGACACGTTTTAGTCTTTTGAGGCATTTCGCGTGTTCGGCATTACAGGCTCGGCAACAATCAAACAGGTACAAACCAAGCCATTTGCATTTATACTCAGGACTCTTTTCGAAGACAACTGTGGAAGCCAGCACGCATTTGATGGGCGTATCTTCAAATTTGTGGAAACTTGAGTTTTCCTGGAAAGGAAGAGAAAAGAGAATTATTAAAGGCGTCATTTTATAACGTTTTTACCTTCAGATATTTTTAAAAGGTATGGCAAAACTGTGATATTGCCCTATTTACTTATGTCCAAAAAGGCAAAAATCGTCTAAGCAATTGCACATTGTTGAGTAATATACTTACCAATAAATAATCGGGTACATCTACTTTATCACACTCGGGCTCACAGACAGGCAGGCACTTGGTGGAGTCATCTTCCTGTACCTGCTGAATCTTCTTCACCTCCATCTCATCTTCATCTTGGAGCTGTAACATAGTCGTGTCGGAAAGATACTGCCTGTGTTCTGGGCGGAAGAAGCGTTTCACGTGCTCTTTGGTGTGAAGGAAACGCCGTGCATTCACTGATACCATGGCGAGGAAAAGGACTATCAGGAAACTGTAAGTCTTCATCGCTGCTGTTTTGTTAGTTCTAATTGCAGAAAACTTATGAAATGTGTTGTCGATACCTTGGCGAGCTCTACACGACTGAACGCAAAGCTTTATTCGATAGATCTTTTATATCAGCAACGCGCAACTAAACAATGTTTTATTTATGTACATTGTATTGTATCGTTGCGCATTCGACCGTCCACGTAGTGGGCTGTGCTTTGAACGTGACATGACGCTGTCAGTGAATACAAAACGAACAAGAAATACGTAATGTGAGGGTGGTTTTTATGATCAGTCAAGTTAGGTTTGACTGTGCTTGGTTTTTTGTACTCAACAGTTCTTTGATTTTCATTGTGATGTACTAAAATTTTTAAAAATTTTAAGTAGTAGTGTTCACTTCCTTAACTAATGTATACAAATTAAAGACTTAAAGGGACCTACCGCAAAGAAAGCATTATACAATAATGCTTAAAACAGGAAAATTCCGTTCCGGCAAAATTTGCTTAATGAACGCTTTTGTTTCAGGTCAAAACAATTTTAATTGTGTCATCTCTACTAGTTTTTCAACTGTTGTTGCTGTTAGTCTGACTGGATCAACATACTAAAATCTGATAAAAATGTTCTCACACATAGTTTATTCGTCGCTTACCAGGCTACATGCATGCATATTACTGTACCTTTGAACACGTTCATCGAACTTTTGTCGATTCATTGCAAACATGATACACATAAATGTACAGTACTGGTCTTTTTCTGCTTCGCTGGGCCCTAAAATTTGTTTCTGGGCACTTAATATTTAATAAATTTTTCACGCAACGCTGATCATGTAAAACATAAAATATATTGCTCAAGTTTGCATAGCACTGGCCAAGTGTATACTGAGACACTGTAAAAATATCCAATCCAGGTCTGATAAAACAAATATCAAAATCAAAAGTTTACAAGGCAGACCTTTCGTATATTTTCCTGTGCATTTGCTTAATACCGGGGCTTAGCATCGTTAAGTGCAACTTAGTTTGTTTGGTATCGTAAACGCCCTCTTCAGACTATTGTCGTTAGGCAGTTGTTGGGTGACTCGAAAATAAGAGGCTAAGTGACCGGGGCGAAATGACCGGTTACCAGTCAATATCGCTCTAGATAATTAACCACAACCTAGTAGTCTTCGCCGGTTTGGGTAACTGAAGTGTATTCTTGCTTTAATAAAGAGGTCTATGGTTGTTCAGAAACGGTTCCTTTTTATCTTCTCCATGTGGTAGTAAAACACCGAGATAATAGCAGAATGTTAATTCTAAATTCAAGGTTCTGATCAAAATGTTACTAATTGCGTGCCGATATCTCGGAGCAGCCACCGGTGGCATTGGTCATGACTGATGTCCTTCAAATTTTGCATGAGTCAGTGACTCAGTTGATTGGAGAAATGGTTCGGTGATAGTGTAACTAAAAACAGAAATTGTATTATTTTGCAGATTTCAGTAAAACAGAAGAACAACAGTGGGGTTAAAGTGTGCTCGTGAAATATACTCTTAGGAAGATACATGTATAACTACTGCTTCGGAACAGAGCATCGGGAAAAAATGGTTTGGCGTCTTTCTATATTTGCATAAATAACTTTCTCCAAACAAAAACTGAGTTCCGATTAAGAATAGCGAATTCACCAGCTACCTTTTTAAAAACATTCTGTTAATTGGCACCTCTATAAAACACACACCTTTTCGAAAACGGATACCTAGAGTTGGTCCCTGCCCTTTGATTCTATATACTAGATTTCTTTGATTTTATATCCAAGGAGAGCACCTCTCTTGAGGGTGTACATTAGACAAATGACTAAAATCTCGCCTCTTGAGAAGAGCTGATTGCTCATTAAAACTGCTTAAGACGAGACGGATATCTGGATAAGGCATGCAGCAAGGAAAAAGTGATGGTTAAATCATGCTCATGTATATTATATTCGGGTTCCATATTGAAATGAAACCATAGTTAAAAGTGCACAAGCTGCCAAAGATGATATTGCCGTATGAAGTGTAACTTTTGTTTCTCTTTTAAAAACAAATCAGTTATATTGCTCATGTTATTGCTTGAGTTGGAAGCTAAGTGATGTAAAAATCTGCCATCATCCATTAGTCATGTAGCATAAAGTTGAAAGCCTGATTAACCTTGGCGTTTAATCACGAAAACAATCCGAGAAAAAAAGAAATTACATCATCATCATCATCATCAATCATCATCAATCTTATTTATACACGAAATCGTATCACTTTTACATGGTCTTCCTAGGAATCGTGTGTAAAATTACACTAAAATACTCTTACTAGGAAACTACTTGTCTATAAAGTTAAAAATACAAAAACTTATATTATAATAACAGTTACAATGAGTCATAGTGTGATAATCTTTCCCATGAAATGAAGTTTTGAAAACATTTAAACTAGGCAGGTTTCTAACCGCTGAGGGAATTTTGTTCCACAGAACCAATCCTCTGTAGTGAAGGCTCCCTTTTGCAGACTCAGTTCTGGGTCTGAGGACATAACAATTTAACTCCGAATTTCCCAGTTCGAAGAGAAATTTCCTGACTTGGGGTGGCCAAGATTGTGGGAGTGTACATTTGAGGTGTTGGTAAAGATCCACCTCAGATACGACGGGGTACGATCGTTATGGATTTTATACATTGTCACAGCCAACTGTTTAAGTCTTACATATTCTAACTTAACCTTTTCCAGCCAAGCTCATTCAACAAAACACTTTACGGAGCTATTGTTAACATGGAAAATTGTGTTTTACCGACAGTGGCTATATTAGAGTCCCTAATTAACAAGTTTCTTTCCAAGAGCGACAGCGCCAGTTGCGATCAATATCATAGAGGTCAATGGTAATGAAAAATAAATTTTCGAGAATTAATATGTAAAAATTTCATATATTTAAAATATAGGAGAAGAGAATGCAGCGTCTGAAAAAAATTTTCAGGTTTGCACAAGTTTTGAACCCATGACTTCTGCGATACAGGTGCACAGTAGGCTGTACTCAGACGGAAGTGTTTCTTAAGAATAAGACAGTTTGGATATCAGAGACGCGTCTATAAAGCCCAGTTCCGATAGCCGTTCCGATATAACCGAGTATTGGTCCCAATTCAGTTAGTAAAGGCGGATAATGCTACCTAAGGCATAAATAGTTATCCAGGGGATAACGCATTTTATTTCCCTAATAATCATCCGGACGTCCTGCCGGTGGATAGTGCTTTTCAGTGTTTGAGCTACCGGTTGATACCGCGGGACGTTTAGTCTAATGATTATTTATGGAACCAACTTATAGAGGGGCCTCAGTCGTCTGAATCGAATCGTTTCGCGTCTGGTGTCTCCATGTGATCGTTTCGATCTTCTAAAAACATTTCGACTCGATTCATGCGATTTTGGTGACACTGGGATGATTATGATCAAACCTACGCTTAATAGAGAAGCTCACGAAGCTCACCGAGGTACACGTTCGGCCTTTTCGTTGTTCGAGCGTCTATTTGCAATAAGACTATCAATGAAAGAATAACATTCATTCAATTATCCAGCCTAGTACTCCGTCAGCTCACCCACAGAAATTTTGAACAAATCCTCCAATGGTCAGAATAAAGAAACTGGTCGTTGTATCGGCGTGGGAGCGAGCTCAAAAACTAGTTTTATGACCTGTGATGATAAAGTAAGTTAGCGACCTTAAATGAATTCTTTAGGGGCTGTTTATTTGGAGGGACTTAGAAGAGCCCAGCACCAGGAAGATCCTATAGAAGGCAGATTATATTAGCAACATATGTATTCAGTTTACATGTAAAGGGTTGTACTTATCCCTAGCGCTAGGATCTTCCTAGTACTAGGATCTTCCTAGCTGAGAAGGAGGAAGATCTTAGCAACATGTGAAAAGGCCTTGCTAGGAAGATCCTAGTACTACACTTTTGCACTGTACCCTTACTTTTCTCAACGCATTAGCCACAAGAAAGAAAGAAATGGTTTTTCTAATCGTCTCAGTAAAGAGATCCAGCACTGCCGGCCCACCTGGTCCGCTGTGTTAGCATTTCATCACGGTGGTTGACGTGTCGTGGCCATCTTTGCTCTGATCCGCTATGACAATTTTTGAGGCTGTTTTATACTTCAAAGCGACCAAATCGCATAATACAGTAGACATTGCCATAGGTTTTGTAAACAAGACCAGAAATGTGTAACTATGACGCATGGAGAGTGACCCGCAAGAAAAAAGATAAAAAGAAAACTGAACGACTTTAGGTGAACACCTTGATTAAAATTGAAATTCGTCAGCTGTGTAACTCTTTCATCTTTCGCAAATTTTCGACCGATAGAATATACACGGTGATCTTAGGTTTCTTTTCGAATTTAGTTGACGGAAATACGCAACTGAGACCGTTCAGAATGGGTACCTCCACCCAAACGAACCTAAAAGCAGGGGAATGGCGACTTTTCCCTTTTGCATCATATTTTGAACTACAATAGTTCGTAAAAATGGAATAGTTTAAGAAAGGAATAGAAATAGTCTAACAATGGTAAAGTGTTTCAAATAAATACTAAGTATCATTACAAAGTTTTGTAAAGACTATGTAAGAAACAGATGCGAGAATTTCGACTTTCTTGTCGCTGGAAAAAGTTGACTTCTCTTTTAATTTTTGCTTGTTGTCATGTGAAACTAGATATAAATCTGCTTCCTCTCTCTCTTAATTGTCCTTGAAGTTCCTAGAAAGGATTGCGATCCATCAAAAGTTTCTAGCATTTATGAGGCAGAAAAGTTTGATGACAGACTAAGAATTCAAAGACAGTTAAATGGCTAAAACCTGGCTTTCGGAAAACGTCAGTTATTGAGTGCCATGTTGAGATTATGTTGACACAAGTGAGAACACAACTGCAACGTTCCTTCAGCCTCTGTGTGACCAGCTTATATTCATGTGCCTTATGTTCCATAGCACGTCGAGTCACATGCCAAATCTTAAGATTTCTCTTAGCTCGAAGAGGACACCGCACTCACTCTACTTCTGGGACTCTCGTATGAAGTAGAATGAAAACAAAGGAAGCCTGTATTGTAGCTGCAGCGGGTATTCTCAGCCTAATTATTCAAGGTTCGTCTTTTTGCTTTTATTATAGACAACTTTTATATTTTCAACATCTGTCTGCAGTTTTACACTTTCTATGAGATGCCACCAAAGAACCAGTAAGAAAAAGCTTAATGAGTTTTATAATTTTCTGATTTCATGTCCAACCTTAAAGGGTTAGAAGCACGTTAACAGTTGCACCAAAGGAACCAGTGTTACTCAATATATTGGTTTAACTGCAATTTCAATTTCAATTTAATTTAGTTTCCAAACAAAAAGGTTTTAAGAGGTTCCTTTCAAATCATAGTTTCGTCAAGAACTCTTTACAAGGTTAAACTCCTAAACAATTTCTTTATTTTGTCATTTACGTCGTGGCTGAATTGGATAGTTCACTTGCCTGTTTGTCTCAGAGGCAATAATCGTTAAATCTTGTATAAGTGCAAAATTATTCAGATCACCTAAAGAGCATAATCCACTAAAACACTGGTTAAATTTTGCTATTTTTAGTTATTGGTGGAAATGTGGATCAAATGACTCTGGATTACATCGCTTCCAATCTTGACATCCGCTATGACGTATTGGATAACTTTCAAGACACCTGGAGATCATACCGCGTTCGCATGACCCTGTCGAATGCAGGCTCAAAGCCTATTCCCAATGCACCCTGGGCCATTTATCTTTGTCACATCCGGGTTATAGAACCAGCCCACACAAAGCACAATCCAAATGGTTACGTCATTCCTGGCAGTCATGGTATCAAGGTCACCCATGTCAACGGGTGTCAACACAAATTTGAGCCAACTCCCAGCTTTCCAGGTTTGCCTGGTTCCCAGTCCCTGCTGATAGATTTTGACGCAGAAAACTGGGACGTAGCCCGAACAGATGTGATGCCTAACTGGTATATTGCCGCTGACGGATTGCAGGCACGTACAATCACCAGTACTGCAGGCGAAGATTTGTCTTTCATTGGTCCATTTGATGCACCTAACAAGTGGAAGAGGATTACTTCGGATAAATACGATCCGTACACACCTGAGAAGCGGTACTCAATCAATGACATCATCGATCTAAAGAAACCAGGACAGCTAATTGTGCCCAGTCCATCTGAGATAATCGGTCTTGATGAGACAAGGAAGGTAAATTTAAGAACTGGAGACTGGGCCATTGTAGCTGGAAAAGGGTTGAAGAACGAAGCGAAATTCTTAGCAGGTAAGACCACTGGCCTGAGGTAAGTCTTCATGCTACAAACTCCATTGCAATTTCGGTTTATCTTAGCTCAATTTCGGCAGATTGAGTCACGCTATAAGTATAACTACCACGAGAATACTGTTTCTAAATTTTAAGTTAATTAATTGTTAATTTGGAGTTAGTTGTTAATTTGGCCACTTGATTGGTAGGATACATGGTGAAAGCAGGAGTTAAAAAAAAAAAAAAAACGAGCTCCAGATAAATAGAAAAAAGTCGTCCATACTCACTTATAGCTTAATTTTTTGCGAGGATGAAATCATAACAAATCATAAGTCATGCCTTGTTATTTAACTACCTCCATTCGTATTTATGCAGGGAAAGTGGGGCTTCAACTGAATTATATGAACAGTTTCCGACAAATTCGTTTAAACATCGGTGAGGTAAAAATCGATGGTATTAGATCCAGCAGTACGGAGTCATACAGACTGCAAGTCGACGCAGGTGCACAAAGCATTGCAATTACTGGCCAATCACAAGTTGGCGTTTTCTACGGAATCCAGTCCCTTCTCAGTCTCGATGAACCAGACGGTATGGTACCCCACGTGACTATCAATGATGCACCGCGGTATGAGTATCGCGGGATGGAGCTTGACGTGGGACGTAATTTCATGCCTAAAAGTGAGGTACTGAAATTGATTGACACCATGGCAATGTACAAGTTAAACAAGTTTCACTTTCACCTGACTGATGACGAAGGTTGGAGACTGGAGATTCCCGGATTACCGGAACTTACTGAGGTTCGTAAGGACATCAACCGCTACAAAAAAGTATATATATACAACGGTAAAGATTTAACTTGAAAATCGTCAAAATTCTCCACAATAGTAACAAATAAGTTCAGGCGGAAGCCCACGATGGGCTCCTGGTTCAGAAAATAATTGTGTGTAAAGAGTCCTAGCAAGTTTCCAAGAACTCGTAAAAGCCGATAATATGCGCGCAAACAGCAAAAATATTTTTGCTCCCGTCAAACCAAAACATATAAATAAATTATTTCTTTGCGTTTCCGTCATTTTTTCGAAGATGGGATCAAAACGCTGTCATGACGTAAAAGAAGAGACATGTCTCGGATCTCAACTCGGCTCGGGACCTGGTACGGGGAACTCTGGAAGTGGATTTTATAATGTGAACGATTACCGCGAGATTCTGCGATACGCTGAGGAACGGCATGTGGAGGTAATCCCAGAATTTGACATGCCAGGCCATGGACACGCCGCCATCAAAGCCATGCAGGCAAGACAGAAGAAATTCGCCGCCGGGGGCCAAGATAATGAAGCTAATAAGTATTTGCTGTCGGATCCGCTTGATACTTCGAAGTACCTGTCAGTGCAGTTCTTTACTGATAATGCCATTAATCCGTGTTTGGAGTCAACTTATGAGTTCTTAGAGCTTGTTGTGTCCAGTGTGAAGCACATGCATCATGATATTCAGCCATTAAAGGTAAGTGTAGAAAAAGAAAAAAAACAGTTAAGCGATCCTGTTGAAATCACTGAACAGATGAAGTATGACATATATATTAGAGTTATGGGCTCCTGAACATATCCATTAAAAGAGATATACTCTTTTTATTTCTCAAAGATATTCCACTTCGGTGGAGATGAAGTGGCTCATGGTGCCTGGACCAAGTCCCCCGCTTGCAAGAAATTGGCGCAGAAACTGGGTTTGAACTTCACAAGCCCCTCTATCGTGAAGGACTTGAAAGAGTACTTTGTGCGAAGAGTGGCTGACGTTTCGTCCAGGTAATATAACTCCATAACATCATGATAACTTTCTATACACAATTTGATAATCATCCCGCCGTTTGATATGGTCGTGCGCATGCGTAAGGTACTGACCAAAACGCGGAGTTGGTACGTGTGCTTCAGTGCTGAAATTGATATTCTTTACACAGGTACTGTCTTGATTTGGGAGCGTGGGAAGATGGCGTACTTGGAGTCAAGGACACTCCCTATGATCGTAGTTATCTTAAGAACAAGAATGTTTACGCTTATGCCTGGGATAACGTGTGGGAGTGGGGACAAGGAGACCGGGCTTACAAATTAGCTAATGCTGACTATAAGGTATTCAATTCCACTTTTTGGACTTTTTTGCCCCAGTCAAGGAGCTGTTTTACAAGATCAACTTAAGGAAGTGGCTATACGCCAAAGTAAAATGCCTGTATTTTTTTTCGGGGGTGGGGGGATTCCAACGCACGGACAGCAATTTAAGTTGCACTTTAACAGAAAATTTCAGTTGGTTACATGTATGAAAAAAATGAGCAAGTACCTTTTCTTTCTCTACCACAGTAATATCAAGTGATCAGTAGGAAATGAAAGCAAAAGGGTTATTTCCAATGGTGATATTTCTGGTAACAGAAAAGTAAAAGAAGTAGAAAATTAGCTTATAAATAGGCTCCTAACCTCCTTTTCCAACCGTCCCCTAGGGACGAAGCTGCGGATGTGAACGTTTTTTTCACTATTTTTCTAAAGGTTGTCCTGACCCAGGCCACTCATCTTTACTTTGATCATCCATACGAGCCTGACCCTGAAGAGAGGGGTTATTACTGGGCCCCAAGATTCATTGACACTCGAAAAACATTTGGTTTCATGCCGGACGAAATTTATGCTAACGCTGATTTCTCGAGGATGGGAGACCCTATCGTGAACCTGTGTGAGGATATGTACAAAGGGAAATGCGTCCCTCTCAGGAAACCTCAAAACATCGCAGGTGGGTAGAGAAAGGAAAGGAAAATAGGTACGAAAAAAAAATGAGAAAAAAAAGAACAAACCGATTATCTCATAGACTACGAGTAGTTCCCCATTTTTCCTCAAGGATAGTAGAGCGGGCGAAACGCGAGCGTGCGTGAAAATCACCCCACGCGAGAAAAGGCGACACGCGGCGGGGAGAGAGAAAAATGAGGGACTACAGACAAAGCCCAAGCTTTTGACCCTTCACGGCCGACTGATTTTGGAGTGTGAAGTTCGTATCCCCTTCCAAATCAATTAAGTGCATCCAATGGCATCCCTTCCCTTATTGAGCTGTCATTGCTCTTGTCATCGGTAAACTGCGAGGGATGTTTATTGCAAGCAAAAGAAAACCCAGATACTGATTTTCTTCACAGCTCTTTCGCGTGAAGAACGTGATAGTGTAGGCAACACACGACTTTTACTCATGCCAAAATGCTGCTTATTCCAATGAATTTTTTTTCTCTGACGGGTAGATTATGCTCTGGAGGAAAACGTTTTGACTGAGCAAATGTGATTTTTGCCGCTTATTTCATACTGAGAGGTCGTGACACGCATATTAATTTTCTGCGGTTATTGTCTATGGTCGGCATGATTTGCCCTCTGATGCAAGAGCTTTTTTTTTTTACCTCTTTTGAAAAGTAAAGCTCTTCAATGCGGCTAAATAAGGGTTTTGGGTTGTTTAATTTCTCCAGCGATTGCCTCCTGGATCTGAATAATTTTAAACGATTTTCTTTTTGGCCGTGAATGTGACGGTTTCCTGCAATGTTTTTTCACGCTGGGCCGAGCTCGTTAGCGTTTTTAGAAGGACGGATAGTGATATCCAAATCTCGAAGAACGGATTGCAACTTAAACTAAAACTACATTAACTATGGAGAATTGCGATGTGACTCAGTCATGACTCCTCAGGAATTTTAACTGCCGCTTGTTTTTCTGGAGATAATGTGAGTCTTTGGACTGGAGCACGTAGTTCCTCCCTTGGTGATAACTTTTGAATTAGCTTAACAGCCTTACGACTGTTCTATTATTCCCAATTTGAGATCACGCAAGACCATGGTTTTGGTTCTCCACGCGAACCTCATCAGTTGCCGGGTTGGCTTTCTGCTTAGTTTCTTCAACAAGAGCAACTCTAGTTATTTGTTCTGTAAATTGTAATTATGTCGAGTGTTGATAGCGGCTGGCGCATTTTTGACAGATGCTGACAGATTTCCATGGAAGGGCCAATCAGAGTTTTGCGTTGTGAGAGCAACGCATTAGTTCAAAAGCTTGGGCTTTGTCTGTAGTCCCTCATTTTTCTCTCTCCCCGCCGCGTGTCGTCTTTTCTCGCGTGGGGTGATTTTCACGCACGCTCGCGTTTCGCCCGCTCTACTATCCTTGAGGAAAAATGGGGGACTACTCGTAGTCTAATTATCTCATATATTTGGAGCCATGTAAATAAACATTTTGAGGAGGATCCGGTATCACAATCACACCAATATACAAAGAACATTAGGTGGGGTCACACATAACCACGGTAAAAAGTATTTCCCATCGTAAAAAAAGCCGTGGTAATTTTAACGTGGGTTTAGTTTACCGTGGTAACATGTGGTTATACATGAATTAACCACTAAGGTAAATAGCCGCTCTTGGCCGCTTCAACTGGCTTCATTCACGCTATCGCGACCTTATTTCGGTAATAATCGCCTTTGAACATGGTAGGATTTCATGTTCTGTCGAAAATATACGTAAAATTTAAGCAAAATTTCATCTACTATGTTAGTAGTCCTGATAAAAGAGCGAAGGTATATACCATTTTTTAAAATCTAGCGCTTAGATTCCATTATACGAGGTCAGCTTGTTTCGAATATCTGTCAGGATGAGGACACTTTTTTGATAAGTATCTCTCCCACATCTGGCTCAAGAAACCAGCTGAGATCTTGCCTTAAAGCTTTTTAAAAAATTCCCTGTTTTTTTTTTCATTGTAACCTGAAAACCTTCCATGTCAACATCGATTTTTTTCTGAAACGGCGCGCAAGAAACCCGCTCTAATAAAGAATTTTTATTGCAGTTTCATGTTGGTGTCTAATGAAGAAACCTGATTGGTTTTCTTGCCTTTGGTAACAAAAGCACCCTAGCTATTTACCACGTTAAATATCATGGGCGGTTTCTTTCTTCTTTCTGACCTAACCATGGATATTTCCCATGGTAAATGTTTTTCGGAAAGTCCGGTCACACGAAACACACCAAATTCCCACGTTAAAAGGGCCATTCACCAACCGTAAAATTGTCCCGTGTAACCATACCTTTTAATTTTCTATAGAGAAAGACTGAATTCTATCGATTTAGTAGACTCCTACCACTTACTAATATTTTTCGTAGTCACAAAAGATTCATCAGGGAATTTTCTAAGATTGGGGCGTTGGGGAAATCTTCTGTGGGACTATGGGTGTGATGGGTTAATTTTCTGAGGGTAGGGTGGGTGAATCTCCTGGCATAATGGTAGGTAAGGTAAACCTACTGTAGATAGGGTGGATTTAGCGTTTTCGCAACTTTCTTTTCATTCCTCGCCTTTAAGTGCTGTCAGGACCAAAATTGATGAAAGAAATGCGTAACAAACCATAACAGTCCTATTTTTCCGCAATCTAGGAATGGCTGGTGCTCTCTGGTCGGAAACGGTGAGAACACCAAGTCAACTCCAGTCCATGATTTTCCCACGACTGCTGGCACTGGCCGAGAGAGCCTGGCACAAGGGGTGTTTTGAGAATGAAACTGATATTGCGAAACGTAACAGAGTGAAAAACCTCGAGTGGGAAGCGTTCGCCAACAGCTTAGGACACAAAGAACTGGCGCGACTAGATAAAATGAACATTGATTATCACGTACCAGTCCCTGGAGCAAGGTAATGTAGTAACACAGGAAAGGTAGGTAATGTAGCCTGAGAAAACAGCCGACATTTGGCGACGCTACCACTCTTTTCCCCGCCAAATGGCGTCTGCGAAACGAGCGCAGAAATCCCACACTGATGACACATCACTACCCAGATCTGGGTAGTGCTTCTGATTGGTTGAATCAAATTTCCCACGCGGCACGACCAATCAGAAGCACTACCCAGATCTGGGTAGTGACGCGTTATCAGTATGGAATTTCTGCGCTCGTTTCTCAGACGTCATTTTGCGGGGAAAACAGTGGTAGCGTTGCAAATGTCGGCTGTTTTCTCAGGCTGTAGGAAATGTAATCACACAGACACGGTATGATTTCCACGGTAACTTCCCCAAATTGACAGAGCACGGGATTCCTTTTTGGAAAAGGTCCCGCTTCAGCAAAGCTACCATTTTTGGTAAGGAATTATGAGCTGAAATTGCTAATGTCAATTTATCGTTGTTTTTTAAAACAAATTACTAACTACGCGGCTGCTAGCCATTCATTTTTGAACCTCCATGGTCACTACAATGTCCACGTCGCTAAACAAGCAAGTCATAATCCCAAAGGCTGCGGCACTTCCTAGTTATCATATTTTCGTCATGGTAAGGGAGAATGCATGCGTTTGATGATCTGAGTCTCCTAGTTTTCAAAACTAATAATTAGGTAAAGCTATCGACTTTCTGTATACCTCCCTATGTCATTCTTCGATATAATTTTGCTAAAGTATAATGCTGCTATCCGGTTTATTTTTGATTCATAACCTCTGTGTATATTCATTACCGACTTAGGATTGTTAACCAAAAGCTGGATGTGAATTCCGCCATCCCCGGATTAACAGTACAGTACAGTACCGATGGTGGCTTATCATGGGGTGACGTCACAGACGGGATGGCTGTTTCTGGTCGAGTAATACTGGGAACCAGGTAGACAATTCTAAACAGCAGATATTACAGCTGATATTACTGTAACTCCTCAGGACTGACAACACACCATCCGCCTTATTGAGAGCCAACGAATACTATCGAAGAATACCATGAACGAGTTCTAGATACTTTCGGGAGGCGTCCGCAGCGTGGCCGAGCGGTTATGTGCTGGACTCTGGTCTCCACCTGGGCCCAGTTGTTCAAACGCCGGTTAGCGCTAACCAGGGGTTAAATTTTAACCCGGGATTCTTTTTCTTTTTATCAAAAGCACTCTCTAGGATAGTTTTCTCTATTATTTTTAGAGTATCCAATCATCCAATTGTAGGCAAAGAGAATTAAACTTTATTTGCTTTTTCAAGCTCTCACATCTGAGTTCAAATTTCGCACTAACCCTGGGTTATGTTAACCCTGCTTCGAATAACCCGGCACTGACCGCCGCTAGCTGGATTTGTTCTAGGCAGTCCCAAGTTCAAATCCTCGACCACGCTTCTAAAATTAATCGCCACCCGGTTCACCTCCTGCCAGTCAAGATTCTTATCATTGTTTTGTTCCACCTGAATTATTTGTTTCATTATCCCTGAAATGCCCCTGATAAGCGGAAAGGATGATTAAGTACAGCTCAATTTAAATTTAAATCCGTCTAGTAAAGGCGTCTGTTGAGAGAGAGTTCACTGTACTCAGCTTAGATTGGAGTCAGTTTATGAAATAATAAAAAAAAACCATCACTAGTTGTTTTACTTTACATTTTAATGAAGCTGGTCACTTGTACTAACTTTTCGTTTGCACTATTTCAGGTCGGCGGACAGACGTCGCATGAGTAGGCTTGTGGAAATTCAAGCGTAGAGGATAAGCGCAGCTTAATCTCAGAAACAAAATAGCAATCATGGACAAACGTTGTCATTAAAAATGAGAAATAAACAGAAGGAAAATATGATACATGCAACCAAATGAGTGCTTTTTTCACTAAACATCGGTTGCATTAGAGCAGTTCTTAAAGTACCCTAATTTGCAATTGCCCTATCATATCCCATGATACCCTAACCGGAGACACCGGCCTTTCCTTAGAAGAACTCGGGGACCAGCCTGTATATAGTAGCTTATAGCATTTCCTCGCAAGTTAACGCTTGCTGTGCAAGGGAGACACTGTTGGTAGTGATGGGTTTGAATATGAGGAAAGAAATGACTGTGGCAGTCCAGAGCAAATAAGTTTGTTCCCAGGGATTTTCCCTCAGAAGCAAGGAATGGGGCCGAGAGCACAGCACCGGAGCCTGGAAAGAAAGAGAAGTGAATATTTAATAGCCAATCAAAAATGTCTCCTTTAATCCTACTACTTACAGCCGTCACATTCTAAACGAAAATAATACAAATACAGTGGTTGTGAAATCCTCTTTTAAACGTTTGTAGAAAAAGTAGCTCTTGCTATCCTGCTTGTTCTCTGCCCGTCAGCAGACCTACAAAATAAAGCAAGAATGATGGTCGGTAGGAATGCAGGACACGATGGATCTCATTGATGGTAAAACCCCGTAAAATAGAACAGTAACTAGTAGCCTTAGTAACTCTTTAAGTTCCCCTGCGATGATGATTAAGTGCACAATATCAAGACATTAGATAGACGCTAGTCACTTTTAGATACAGAAAGGATAAAAAGAGAACTGGAGATCGATAAGGCCGTTACTGTTAGGGAGCGTTTTCACTCAAGTAGCCAGCATCAATGCAAATTTATAGAAACAAAAGAGAGCGTTTGCAGAAGAAAAGAGTTTAACCCTCTCAGGATTTGTTTGGAAAACAAGAATGGCTCTCGGTTCATTGTTTTTGAACATCAACATGGAAGCTGCTAGACCCTGCTAGATCATGAGAAAACGCTCTATAAACCAGTCAGGCTTAAAAGTTCAACACCACGTCGCGTTAGTGATCATAGTACAAAGAAGTCAGCTATCTCTTAGACGGACGAACGTGTTCATCTTAAATGGAGTCAAAGAAAAATAGCCATCTTGTTTGCCTCCTACCAGTTGGCTTTCAATTATCTGTTTCATTATCCTTGAAAAGCCCCATAAAGGGAAGGATAATTAAAAAAGAAAAATACCTGTGAATTGTTTCATATAGTGTTACAGTGGAACCTCGATGATGAAGGGCCAAGGGACTGACAAATTTTCTTCGCTATGTCGAGGTTCTTTTTCATATACTTTACTATCACTGGGGTCAGGGAAATCATTCGTTATACCGGAGGACTTTGTTATATAAAGGCTCGTTATATCTAGGTTCCACTGTACATGAGTATAACAGCAAAATAAAACGTGCAATGCCAGAACTATGCAGTACACTAGCAAATCTAAAACGGAATCCCAGGCCTAATTTATGTCTAGACGTATGATTTTTCGATCTTTCGCCACATAGAAAACTTGTGGCAGGACGGCATCTAGTGAAAACGTTTTAACAGAAAGCAAATTTTGAGGTTTTGTGCCATTATTTCTCCTCAAAGCAGAGGGACAAAATACCTTATGTTATAAAACTTCACGAAGAAAAGAACGCGGGAAACTCATCCAAATGACTAATGGTATTTTCTTACCTAGTTCTTAGAAGTAATTTACCGCTGGTGACATTTGCTCCTTTGGTATCAAACCAAGTTTTACCACCATCGATACTGTACTCAACCTTGAGGCCAGGAAATGCTACATTTGTTTTGAGAACACCATCGACAATTCTGAAAACCGGAAAAGAGAAAACAAGGGTATGAATATGTTTTTGGCTGCTAGGAATTTTCATAATCTATCAAGTGTGGCAAGCACGAAGAAAAAATGTTACCTTATACTACGTAAAAGTTCACTTATATGAACAGTTCTATTATTCGCTTTGTAAAACATCCATCGCAACAGCGCGCTAGCTATCCTATATCGGACGTCTCTTATTAATGCCATGCGCTCCAAACAAAACACAGTTAGTTAATTCTACAATCTACTTTCTCAAAATCAGGAAATGCCTCCCCAGGCAAAGAGAGCTGACAACTTAAATTATTAAAATGGTAATTGTGTTGTAACAACAAGGGTTCCTTGAGCAGGACTTTGCATGAACTGTAATGCTGTTGACCGACCCTTGAAAAGGAATTTTAAAAGTTGTCTTTGGTCATCACGTGATTAAAATGAGATACAAATACAACTGGTATCATCTGTATCCATACTTATGTCAGTATTTAAAACAAAACAACAGGGTGTACCTGGCACCTGGTAGAGGAATGCGGTAATTTATTCCCAGGTTGTCCAGTCGCAACAGTTCTTTGTAACCCAGGGTGTTGGCAAACTTTTCCCAACTTGCTTTCCTCATCCTGTTTCTCTGTGATTTATTCCTTTCATCTTCCCAAACATCCTTATGCCAGGCTCTCTCCGCCACAGCAAGAATTCTTGGGAATATCATTGACTGAAATTGTGACGGGGTTCTTATTGTTTCTGACCAGACGGATCCTGCCATACCTACAAAATGTAGGAACAATGTTTGATTCTGAAGAAACGAAGCTAGTGCTGGGCGGCTAGGTATCAAAAGCTAATATTTAATAAGTTATATATCAAACGACATCCAGATCTGACCGAGTAGTAATTTTAAAACTCGAGTGAGGAGTATTTGATCTGGTATCTATACAATAAGAGGTAATATATTTTACCCGAGAAGGAATATTTCATCTGATACAATGTAACTATCAAATACACCAAACACTATAAGGAGTGTTTCTTTTAAATCATCAGATATTTAATCATCGTGAAGAAATAAATCAATCATGAGGAGGAATGTTAAGTCTCTGTATGGGCACCTGCCCACGTCAATTTCGTCGCTCGTTTTCCATCAAATCGTCCGTTTTTCAGGCATCATCTTCGCATGTCAAGAATTGTTTTGCGTAGTAACGCTACCAGCGACCTCAGCACAACCACATAGGCGACGGAAACGAGAAAATTAAAAAAGCAGCCGGTTAATAAGCAAAGCAAAAACTCTAAATGTGTCAGTAGCACATTTTTGGCAGATTTCATTGCCGTCATCGAACAAAATGAGTGGAATGGCAATGCAATCGTCGCTTTAATCTCAAACAGTCGCTGCTTCGATTTCGTCGCAAATACCCATACAGAGACTCAATGTTTGATCTGACATCGAAAAGTAATAAACAAAATATAAAGAGAGTTTAATCTGATAAAAAATGTCTGTTACCTAAGCCGAGTAATATACCAAACACAAGAAGAAGTGTTTCATATGATATCTAAACATGGAGAAGTACTATCAAACACTAGAAGGAGTGTTTCAACAGAATAGTTAAACACTGAGACAGGCAGCGGGGAAAATTTTTGTAAAGTAATTACATGTAAGTACTATCCGATCTCAAAACCTTCTTCAGGGTGGTAATTTCTCTTCCTAGATGAGTTTTAGAAACTAGCTTTCTGGTATTTTCAACTAACCAACAATGTTTTGAAGTTTATTTGGTCTCACACAATCACCCGCCGTGCTGCAGAAGTCATTGATTGGCATCCCGTTTCCATCATTCTCTAAGCTGTCGTACAGATGTTCAGGCATGAAGCCAAAAGCTTTCCGAGTGTCAGTATATCTTGTGGCCCAGTATAAACCTCTCTCTTCAGGATCCGGCTCATAAGGATGATCAAAATAAAGATGAGAGGCCTGCGTCATTACAACCTAATGGGCGAAGGGTTTATAAAAATTTACAAATGCAGCTCGATTGCTCCCCTTTTGTAAACTATGTTGAGTTCCTTAGCGCCCGTTTCAAGGAAAAAAACCCGGAAATTAGGAGTTGAAGAGAGGGGACCAGGGGCCCGTTTCTCGAAAGTCCCGGTAATTTACGGGCCCGTTAACTTACCGGGTCATTTATCGGGAAGCTTTATCGGGCCCGAAGTTGCGTTTCTCGAAGCACCCGTAAACTTTCCCGGTACTTACCGGGCCCGAAAAAATAGCGGGCCGTTACCAGACTCTGGCTCGGTCACTTCACGGTCGCCCGCGGGAGAAGGAGAACGAGTTGGAACTCTATTTCATTCGAATCATTCGCTTTGTGCGACTGTTCGAGCGGATTTTTTTTTTTTGCGTTTCGATTCGAAGGACAATTCAATATGTTCTAAGTTTAACTTTGGGGTCGTCGTTGTTTCAAAGGAGAGCAACCAAGAGGTCATTTTTATGTATTATCATGTAATTTACAAGCGATAATCGACGATGACCACAAATCAGTTGCGTTCAGTAGTTCGATTCATGTTTGCCTTTCGTCATCGATAAGCTACAGTTACTGTTGAGCTATTCTCATGCTGATAATTCCATGGATGTGCGAAGTGGAGGTTACATGTTTAATTTTTTTCAGAAGACACAAGGCTAAGAGGTAAGTATATTGATATTTCAGGTAAGTGCTATTTCATGCATTAAAAATGAATGTGCTTTTCTGTATGATGGAGTTCATGACCACCATTTGGTTGGCATGCTACCCTCAGTTTGCGCGGGAAAAAATATGTTTCCGTACTGTACGTTCGCCAATCCAGTGGCCGGTTGTTGTGCAGAAAAAGGTTTTGTGGTGTTTAAAGGTATGTACAGATTTTTTTATTTATTTATACTTCATCAATCAGTTATCATAGCCTTTCTTTGTAATTGTTTATTGCAATTATTTGTTATTAACCAAATTATGTTGTATTTCGGTTCTTGGTTTTAAACCTTTTTCGTACTGCTTCTCCATTTCGCGAACGATGTCAAAGGTGAAAATAAGCAAATGAGCTTAAGCCTCATAAAAGTACAACCACTAAAGAGATTAAGATTAACTGTAACAAATGCAGCGTTCATGCAGAAAAACTTAATAGTTGGGCAATTTTTAAAATGAATTGATTATCATCACACATTCCGTGACATTTTTGAAAATTTAAGCGTCTTGGTATTTGAAATATGCAATTAAATAGATGTCTGTTAAGGAAAACTCAAGAGGCAGCCGTTTCACTTAGGCCAGGAGCAAAGCACTTGTACTTGCCTAGTAAGCTAAATCCTATTATAAAATCATTTATAAATGAATTATTTTAGGTAAAATAAAGCATGCTTTAAGAAAAACCAATAAAGGTTTATTGACAGCATTTTCATTACTGCATCACTCTACATCTGTTTAAAAATTAAAATAATATTACAATAATTATTACATCTACTAATTATGGTAAATTGATTAGGTACTATCAATGATAAAATTACGAATATATTTTTGACAAATGTTTCTACTACAGCTAGACAATTAATGTCTTTTACATTTCCACATGTCCACTATTATTATTAGTTGCCAAATTTTATCATGTTTTTTTGGTACTTTGTCAGTTTGCATGTAAGTTTTTGAAAAGATGTCTGCCGGAAAAAAACAAAGAAGTTCGCGATTTACACAAGGCATGACAGATGCCCTGGTAGAAGCTTATGGAAAGCATCAAGTAAGTGAAGTTAAGCCTTAAATGATGTTGTTGGTCTTGTTTCTTTTTTAAAGTTTTGATAATTAACTTGTTAAGAGGTCATTGGTAGTTTTTAGCAGTCATTCTAAATATTTGTAACTTTAACTCTGTATAGTCACGTCACTCAGGAAGCAAGCTTTCTCTGGAAATGTAGAACTGTGTTGTCATGATTCATATACATAAACACGTAATTCTTAAAATGAATATAGGAGTCACACACATAATTATGTCAGCAAAGTTTTGGAAAATCTGTGTAACAAGCTTATACATTCTCTGTCTAGTACATTCTGCAGAGCAAATTTTCCAATCTTGTGACAAATGAGAAGAAGAAAGAGGCATGGATAAAGGTGGCAGATGCTGTTAATGCAGTAAACCCTGCAGAACGGAAAACAGTAGAACAGGTAACTACCACATTGTAGGGTACTTGCAACCTTTCCAGAAAGGAAGGTGTTTAAGTATGCTTTCAGTGAAGATTAGTGCACTGGAATGCCCCCCTGGGAGTCAGTAAGGCTCTCTAGGTTTAAAGATAAGTAACCCCATTTCTTTACCTCATTTTTTGAGTTTATATGTATATAACATAGTCTAGTATATAACATAGTCTTCCATCTTAGTAGTATCCCAGGAACCATGTATTACACTTGTCTAGTAAAACCCGACTGGTTTTACATCCTGGTAATCTCATAAAGAGCAGGGTTGTCATTAAGAGCTGGGGGCCGGGGATTTTCCCCGGCTACTAAGAGAGTGGCCCCCGGCTACTTTTATTGGAAAATAGAAGAAAAATAGAACCAAAAGAAATCCCTAGCTATTTGATTCCCCGCCTACTTGTTGTATTTACCCGGCAACTTGAAATCTTAGTGACAACCCTGTAAAGAGCCTTAAAGGATAATAATTATATTACTTGCATGAATGCTTTGATCCTCCATGTAATACTTTAAATCCTTACAGGTTAAAAAAAAATGGGAAGATGTAACAGGAAGTGTCAAGAAAAAAGAAAGACATGCCAGACAGCAAGAACTCAAAAAATTAAATACAACAGGAAATGGATTCTTAGCAGATGAGGTGAGCTGTCTTATGTACACAGGTGCAAGTTGAAACTTTCGTGCCTTCATGTGACAAACAAAATGAAGGTGATGGCAAAAAAACATGATGACATTTGAAAGTTCAAATTCTGCTGGTCTTTATGAACAGTAGGATATTTTTTATTCTGCTAATGGAAATTCAGAACTTTGTAAGACATTTTTAACACAAATAATGTTTTTTTTTCTTGTTCAAAGGACAACTCAGACAGTGCAGGGCCCAGCGTGGACATTCTAAGCCAGTCGGAGCAGGAGGTTGCCAGAATACTCGGCCCTGAAATCTTTACTGGCATTCCTGGGGGTCAAGATACTATGAAATTGAGTAATACTAGTAACTGAATTTTGTCAGTTTTAAAAAAACCTCATTAAGGGGCTTTGTCTGTGTTAGACTTTTCTAAAAATAACTCCATCTTTGATTTTTGCCAGCTTTACCAAAACCTGTGTCAGATGTGGAGTGGGAAACGTACTCGGTGATGAGTGACAGCCTCCTTGAAGACAATTATTGTGGTGCATTGCAGGTTTTTTCATTGTTATTATTTACAAGAAAGGAAATGTCCAAGAAATTTTATTATACTGATTTCTTTCTTTGAAAGATACAGAAAGTTACCATTCGTTAGCACCCAACACCATTGCCTCTTCATAAATTTTGGAGGAGGGAAGGAAAGAGGAAGCAGACAAAAGATAGTCAAAAGTAAAAAATATTATAAAAGCAGCCATTGCCTGATCATCAAAAGTCACTTATTTATTGTCTTGTTTTTTATTTGGCATCAGGAAGTCAGCCCAAATCAGGAAGTTACTTTACATCAAAATTCCATGTACAAAAGGGATTCCATTCCAAGTACAAGTACAGCCAATGTCAAATCTAATGACACTGTAAGTACAATGTAAGAAGGAAACACTTCTGAATGACTAAAACTTTGGTAATAATAAAAAAATTGGTAATAATTACAGTAACAATATTACAGCAACCAAGTACCAGTGATAGTAAAAATTATAGCAATAATGACAAAGATTATAACACTGTAAAATAAATTGTCACTGTTCATAATGTCTACTGCTGCTATATGTTTTTAATTGTGGATTTAATTACAGTGAAACTGGGAAACCGTGAACACCAGAATTATTTTTGGAAAGGCAGAGAAAACTAAACAGCAATCAAAATGTTCATCAGATTGTGGTTTTGTGGGTAGCTCGCATTTCATGGCCGATCTTTGCTTTGACTAGTCACAACACAATATGAATAAACATTCCTGAAGTGTTTCAAGTGTTCACAGTTATTCTGGTTTCACTGTAAGTCCCAACCTCTGAGTTGTTTGCAAAACAGGAATTCTCATTAAAACATAACATTGTAACATGTACAAAAATCTTACATGAAGTCACACATTTTATTATTTACTTATTTACTGAATAATTCAATCTTGCAGGATGATTATCACAAAGCCAAGAAAAGCAAGATGCTTGCAGAAACATTACAGGATGTAAGACACAGAAATTTTTGTTTTTACAAAATAAATGTAGAGATCTGAAATACACATATTTTAATAAATGCAATTGTTTTGAAGGTGAAATAATGCATAGTTTTTCCCTTTTTGTTTTTGATACTGAATAATTCAACCTTGCAGGATGATTATCACAAAGCCAAGAAGAGAAAGACTCTTTCTGAAGCTCAACTGGATGTAAGACACTTAAAATAATATTGTACAGTATAATAAACAGATCTTTTAGTTAATGAAAATGTTTACGAGGGTGATTTAAGCCATAGTTTTTCCCCTTTTGGCTCAGTGAACTCTCTTATCTTCTCTTTCAGTACTTTGAAACAGTTACAGCTTATTACAAGCTGAAAATGAAGAAGGTGGAGCTAGAAATATCAATGTTAAAAGACAAGAAAGATAAGGTACAAACCACAAATTTTAAACTGTCTTCTTTCATATGCATCATGGATCACTTCATGGAGTGCTCATTTATGTCACGCCAGACATTATAATGAATGTGTTTTGTTGTCAATTTTAGTGTTAAATGGGTGGATCTTAAATTATTATGAAGAATTTTTTCATTGCACTAAAGCTCACCAAAAATCATCTCAAGTTGATTCATTAAGACACAATAATTATTATTGATGAAAATGAAAGGTATCTTTTTAATTACGGCATTTTTCACTGTGATTTTCACTTGTAATAAATGTTTGTCAAGCTTACATCCTACAATTTGTATACTTTTCCTTTTGCAGGGTCGAATCAGCTCTTCCGTGGAAGAGTAGGTAGACCACTGGTATCATTCTTTGTAAAACTGTAAATAAAACTGGAACGTACTTATTTATGTTGAATTAAGACGGAATCCGTCAGGAAATTGAGTAATTTTAATTTTCAATGGCCAAAAATGTTGCACCAGAATAATATAAAGAATATTGCATTCTTTAGTTATCTATAATAACACCAAAGAAAATTTAAAATAAATGTGAAATTACACAAAATGACACCTTACACATGAAATTTTCAGAATTTTACTCGTGTTTTCACAATTCTTGTGAAATTTGACATTTATTTTCTCGAACTCTTATAATAAATTTTCCTCGGTGTTATTACAGATGACTAATTACATCTTTAGCCCTTGAAAAATGTAAAAAATAATGCATTATTCTTTAAATTATTCTGGTACAAGGTTCTTGTCCACTGAAAATTAAAATTACTCAATTTCCTGCAGGATTCCGTCTTAATAATTAACAATGTACATATGTATGTATTTTATTTTTGATATTGTGCAAGGCAGGTAGCCAAAATCAATATAGAGCAGTTTCAATGACCATGTTTGAGAGTCACCTTGTGTAAGAGTCTTCATGCCTTAAAACAATGATGTATACTTTTGTAAATTCATTTAACTCTACCGATTTTAAGACATACAGTAAAAACCCACAAGTAAGAACCTACATTTTCTGGAGTTAGCCTAAACAGGTTCTTATTTAAATGGTAGTTAACACAATTTTAGGCTATTTAGGTTCTTAAATAGGTTCTTATTTCTGTAAAAAAAAAATTTAACAAAAAACGAGCTACAAAACAAGATGGTAATCAGCCTATTTGTCAATTTCAAAATGCGATACTACGATATTAACCTTTTGCACTTTATTTTTTTATTACATCAATAAATTATTACTTTTATTTGCACAGCAATGCCAAGTTCCTAATTCCCCAAACAGGATTCTTGCACAGTTTTGCAGCTGCATTTCAATAATATGATGTTAAAAAATAAGAACCTGTTTTTCATTTTCTAGGCTAAACAGGTTCCTGTTTATAGGGGATATAAATGGCAAATTTTAGGCTAACAGGTTCTTACTCGCGGATTTTTACTGTATTATGAAGGTCCAACATCCTTTACCACATGTACAATAAAAGTTATTACAGAAAGTGAGTTAGGATCTCTACTGGTTTCACTACTTTGGCCTCCAGACCTCTTATAACATTGGTAATTGTTTTGTTTAGCATGAAACATTCAATGATCAACGACGTTATTTGTTATTTGTTATAATAAACCTAATGTGTTCAGGTTTTGTTTACTGGGCAAATATGGCCGAGTGATGTTAAGCGTCACTCTCTTACCGAATAATAATTTATTTGCAGGGTTGTCACTAAGATTTCAAGTTGCCGGGTAAATACAACAAGTAGGCGGGGAATCATACGGCTAGGGATTTCTTTTGGTTCTATTTTTCTTCTATTTTCCAATAAAAGTAGCCGGGGGCCACTCTCTTAGTAGCCGGGGAAAATCCCCGGCCCCCGGCTCTTAATGACAACCCTGTATTTGCATAAGAAAGGAAAGTCAAATTTTGTTGTACAATAATATTTTGACTTGTTTAATGTAGAAAATAACTTTAACTGAACACATTATTTATAAGTTCACTCCTGACTGATGATCCAGCTGCATTATTGTCAGGGATGAGTTCACAGGGATCTGCAGAGGCCATGATTTGCTGTGGTGGGTAGTCAGCATTGACTGGCATTGCTGTATTGTCAACAATACACATATTGTGCAAAACTGCAGTTGCTGTTATGATGGTACAACAGTTACTTGGTTTGAACTGTAGTGATCCACCAGAAACATCTAGACATCTAAATCTTGTCTTCCATAAGCCAAGGGCCCTCTCGATGGTGTTTCTTGTTTTGGTATGGGCCTTCTGGTATTTGGCCTGACCCGCTGTGGAAACATCATCTGGGCGAAATGGGGTCATCAGGTATGGCTGAATGCCATAACCCCTGTCTCCTAACAGCCACCCATTTCTACCCCCTTCATTTTCCATGTGGACTTGCAAGGCACTTGAGTGGAAAACTGCGGAATCGTGAACAGAACCGTGCCATTTACTCACAACATTTGTAAATAGCAGTTGTGCATTGCACACCGCCATAACATTAATAGCATGAAAGCCCTTGTGGCAGACATACAGGTGTTCCTCATTGTCAGGACCCTTAATTGCAATTAATGAGCCATCAATTGCCCCAATCACCCTCGGAAAACCAGCTATACTGTAGAAATCAGCCATAGTTTTCTGAAAGAAATAAAAAATAGGACACTAGGTTCAAACCCCATGTACATCTTTCTGGGTAACCGCTTTAAATTAACCTACAAGGTTTACTGGAATCATTAGCACTGTACAACAATGGAATGGAAATATCCATACTCTACCATGGGTGGAGAGCAGGGTAGGGGATTCAAAACTGGTAAAGACTGGGAGAAATTCCTTTATTGCTGATTAGTTGTATTTTCATAAGCGAAAATGATGCCACCCTTTGTAGGCAATGGAAATTTTCTGAAATTACCCCTATTAAAATGTCACCAATGGACTCTTACATTTATCTCCACTGTTGATGTGGGGAATGTTATCCATTCTGGAGCAATATTGGCCAGACAACGTGACACAGACATCAACGACCGACTGACGCTTGCCTTCGAGATTCCCATGGTGTCACCAATAACTTTTAAGAAACTTCCAGTGCCATAGTATCGCAGTGCTGCCAAAACCTAAAAGCCATTATGTCAGGTTAAAATGGTTTGCCAATTTGTTCAAGATTCTAATAGAGGTGATAGCAGAAGAAATGTATTTTCCAACTGCAGATATGAACTACTTTGACATACAATAAAATAGTAAACTGAGCCATGAAAAAGCTTGCAATAATTAAAAGTTAAAATCATGCGGACCCCCGAGGAAACAGCAAGGCCAAATTGTTGTGTTTGCGGCAAAGTATGCTATCTTTTCAGCTTTTATTTTTTGTGTATATTAAAATTTGTCTTGAAAACTGACAAAAAGCGAAGTTCTTTGATCTTTAAATGCAAGTGAGCGCCATTTTTCTTCTTGTATACCATATCCCTAGCTACAGATCGAGCAGTTTGAATCGTAAGTCATTGTTGGTTTCTATAAATTTGACGGCCTTGGAGATCTTTATTCTGATTCAAATTGTTATCTGTTTAAACACATATGGTTGGAAATATCCCATTGAAATGACCGTCTTCTTTTCGATTGTTTTCAAGGACGATTTCTCACTTACATTTATTTTCTTTGACCTGTTTTAAACATCACGCGATCTGCCCCTTGTTACGGATCGCGTGCTTAATTAAGCATATAAATAAATCCCGAAAGACCGCAGAGGGCAACCAAACAAAAAGGGTGTTATGGCCAGGTTAAGAAATTAACTCTGAATAGAGCAAGCAAAAAGGCGAACTAGCACACCGTTTTGTCTTAATTCTGTAAGTGCTTACCTGCGTCTCCACGGAAAGCGGACAGCTTCGCGACGTATTTCTCTGCAGTTCTCCTCGGAACTTCTCCACAAGCCAATTTATTCTCGCCGACGATAACCTGAACCTCTCTATGACTTCGCATTCGTTCATGTTAAACAAGACTGTTCGAACTTGGTAAGTCCGAGGTCGGCGAACCGGGAAAAATAGTCCGCCTGCGGCAGCCATTTTGTTTTTGTTTGCAAAAATGTTGCCTCCCGGTAACTTTACGGGAGCTTGCGTGCTCCCGTAAGTTTACGGGAAAGTTACCGGGAAAATTATCGGGAGTGACCAAACTGGAAGATTCGAGAAACACCCGATAAGTTTACGGGAACTTACCGGGCGACTTACCGGGCCCGATAAGTTACCGGGACTTTCGAGAAACGGGCCCCAGGCCAGAGTTCAGAAATAGATGGTAGAATTTATCGCCTTGCCGTTCTCGTTATCAAGTAAACTTAAAATTTGGTCATTTTAGTTGCACAGAGCTGGCAAAGAAATTTAAAAACGAACATGATGTGGGTCCATAGTTGTTGTTGTTACCCCTGATTAAACCTTATTGCTTTTTTGACGTTCCCGTTGCTGTCGCCGTCGTAGCTTCGTAAGGTCACTGTGAGAACAGTTCAGCATGCACAATAAAAAAATGTTCAAAGATTGACATCATCAGATTCTAATAAAAAATAAAAAAAAAACAGTGGGCATGGGAACACTTGAAGAGCCGGATCATCAACTGACCTTGTAACCAGCATTAGCCAGTCTATATCCAAGATTTTTGGTGTTTCCCCAGGCGTAACCATAAACCACATCGCTCCTTAATTCACTTCGCTTTAGTGGTGTAAACGTTGCATCCAGCAATCCATCTTCCCACAGTCCAAGATTTAAGCCATATTTTGCTGCAATACTAGTAACACGTTTGATAAAATACGCTTTCCAGCCCTGATATGGAGAATTTGTCTTCACAGACAGTCGTTGACAAGCAGGGGAGAGTGCCCAAGCGCCCTGAGGGACTTCGTCTCCCCCAAAATGGATGACTTTGAGTGGCTGAATCTCTGCGTGCATAGCTTGCACTTGTAAAATCAACTCTTCTACAAAATTATAGGTTGACTCCAAGCATGGATTTACAGAATTGTTGCGGAAGAATTGACCTGATTCGTAAAATGACTTGTCTTCCGGATCATTCAAGTAGAATTTCAATCCATCCTCAGATTTGCCCATATCACGGTACTTTCTGTATCGGTTCACGGAGGCTGTAATGGCGGCATGCGAATGACCAGGGAGATCAAACTCTGGTATAATGTCAATATGCCTTTGTTTGGCATATGTCAAAATTTCTTGATAGTCCTTTACCGAGTAATGACCGGTGCCAGAGGTGTTGTTAAAGGGACCTGACCCTAACTGAGGCTCAATGCAATGCTTCTCTTGAAGGTCATGACACCGCTGGGAGGCAATCTAGGAGTTAAGCAATAACAAACGGGGAAAATTACGATCAAAGTTCTCCTTATGCATTGTTGGTTTCAAAGTTCCAAACTTCATACAATCCCTACCTCTGTACAGGATATCCCTCTATTTCGAAAACTTTGTTTTTTCGCCCCATGTAAGGGAATCCAAGGCAGTCCTGGATTCCGGATTCTTTTTCAGTGAAACTTGGATTCCTGGTTTTCCAATGGGTTCCTTGAGCTGTATTCCGGAATCCAAAGCCCAGGATTCCAGATTTCACAAGCAAAAATTACCCTGATTCCGGAATCCCGATTCCTTCACATGGGGCGACGTTTTGGTCCTGAAGATACCAATTTTAAACTAATCTTGGACATATCTGTAAAGCCTGGATACTTGGCTCTGTCCTTTGGTCAAACGTGGTAAACGACGGCACAAAGGAGCCCGCAGGCCTCCAATTTTAGTGCGTCTAATGGGAGGTTTGACTGTAAGCAACTAACAGATACATTTTTGAAAAATTTAGGCGAAGAGAAACATAAAAGTCTTTTAAGTAAAGTTGTCTCTTCTTTTGCCACCATCATGTATCAGACCCAGGATAGCAAAATTTGTTTGAACATGGCCATTGCTGGATTTCCAAGGTCCTTTCAAAAACTTGAGAAAAAAAACTTTAGCAAATAACATTTGAAATAATCTTTTGTAGTCGCTTCAGCCGGTTTCTACAATGCATGACGACTCTCTCCTTTTCTCCAAGCTTTTGTCCCTCTGATGTCACACCCCACCAACCTCTTAAATTTGTACACCTACTTCAGTGAGCTCTGTTAGTCCAGGAATCTCCAGCCGCCAACCTTCGTCATCCGTTAGATGAAGATGGAGTTTGTTAATTTTAAACATAGCCATGCCATCGAGTATCCTCATAACTTCGTTCTTTTGAAGGAAGTTTCTAGCCACATCTATACTCAGTCCTCGATACTTATATCTTGGTGAGTCCTCAATGGTAACCCAGGGTACCTCTCCATCGCCCAACATACTTAAAAGCGACTGAATTCCCCAGAACACAGCCTTTGGTGTATTACCAACAATTCGAATGATCAGTTTCTGAGGATCGACATTCAAATTGTAAGCTTCATCGCATTCGCTCTTCTTATCTTCTATGTACACTGTACCAATTTTGAGTTCGATAAACTTTCTTGATTTGGCGGATTTCAGTACTGGTATGTTAAGTTTTCCTGTCAAGGGATTAGTATTGGTAAATTCTACCGCTTATCTAGAAGGTAATGGTCAGTTATAAGTCATAAATTTATCTCCATGTACATTTTTTGTCTTTGTTGACCAGTTTTGCTTGGTCTTCAATGACCAAGACATATTCCAATGGAACGTGTGCAATAAATAAATAAAGAAATAAAGAAATATCGATTTAGAGGTAGCCATTCACATAGTGTTTCTTCGTCTACCTGATTCCTAGCTGGTCAAACTCCAATTTGGAAAAGTTGGTTTTTGAGGAGAGGGGAAAACAGGGGTACCGGAGAAAAACCCCTCGGAACGCAGGAGAGAACCGACAACAAACTCCGCCTACTTATGGTGTCGACGCCGGGATCTGAAAACGGGCAGAAAATGTTAGAAGGAGAGTGCTCTCACCACTACATACCCCAAAATAAATAATGATGATGATGATTTTAACAGCAACAACAACAACAACAACGACAACAGCAATAATAATAATAATGCATCGACGAACCTGCTAAGTATTGACCTTCATTAACTAAACTTCTCCTGGCAATTATATTCCAATTTCCGCAACGTAAGTTCACTTTTTCTGATATACTTTTAACCTTGAGTGCCGAAGGAGTGGGTAGTATAAGGTTTCCAGCCTTGCGAATATCGTTGACTTTGATGTTGTCGAACCGTTTGTCTGGCGTAAGGGGATCATACATATCCTGTCCTGAGCGTTTCCATTTAGAGGGAGTGTCAAACGGGCCCACAAATTTCATACTTTCTCCTGCAGTGCTGTGGATTATTCTAGGTTCCAAACCACGCGCGACCACGTACCAGTTTGGCATAACGTCGGTTTTAGAAACAATTGAGTATTCAGCTTTAAGATCTAATTTCAGTTCTTTACCAGGCAGTAAACGTGGGAAATGTCTGGTAGGCGTCAGTTTGTGGAGATAACCATCAATGTGAACCACAGCCATCTTTATCCGAGGTGTAAAACCGGGAGTGATTTTTCTTATGGAGTTAAAATAAACTGTCCAGTTATCACCACTAATAACACGGCGACCGTTATTCGTGAAAGTTAAACGAACTTGGCATCCACCAATAAGGTTGTTTAACACGTCAAATCTCAGATCAAGACTAGTAGCTATGTTGTCTAAGAGCGACTGATCCAATGCTTGGCACAGACCTAATTCATCAAAATGTAATATGAATTGTCGGTTATTGATATAAAATAATAAAATACGCAATATTAAAGCGAAATGTTAACAACTTTAGAAAGAATATCGCTATGAAAGACTTGGCCAATAGAGCATATAATCATATTGTATGGCCTAAAAGATAACTTTTTCTTTCGGGACCAATACGGGTAATCAGCCAATCAGAACACAGGATTCGATTTATCTGGCGCCCCGCGGATTCAGCTAGCCATCATGCCGGGCCTGGCTTAGTGTCCTAGCCTTCGAGTGAACGTGAGGTCGAGGTTGATCTTGTTTTGATATAAACCTTCATCCGCTTTTCTAATGGAAATTATGCTTGAAAAAAAAAAAACACTAGCTAGCATGAGAAGAACATGATTTACATAAAAAAGCGGGAAGGAATGTATCAAAACAAGGTCAACTCCGGGCTCGTTTCCCATTTGTGACTGTAAAATGAGTTATTGTCCTCTATTCTAAATTGGTTGCCAAGCAACAATCCCACTAGTCTTGTCTCCAGGAGCCTCTCGGCTATATTTTTGACGAGTGGCTTCGCTCGAAGACCACATGATCTGTGGACAAGAATGACTATTATCCTTCGGTGAAATAATTGTTTTGGCAACTTATAACAGTAACCTGTTCTTTTAACAGCGGGAGATCACATAACACTGGCACCATTTGTAACCTTGGAACGCTACTGAACAAAAATTGTTCTTAGACATCAACGATGTTGACCGAACACCTGTTGACGAACGGGTCACTTTCGGCAAAACGTGATGAAATACTAGGAAAGAAGAATACTCTTTAATAACTATTCTCCTTTAAACTATAAATACGATAGCTTGAGCACGGACCGCAGCACTGGTCTAGAAAAATGATTTTTCCTGTTATGGAAAATCATTTCTTCGTCTGTGGCCATGTGCTGGGATTTACAGAAGACTTATCAGTTTATGTTCGATTTATAGCCGGATCAAAAACCACATTGACATGAAATGAAAACTTACCTGCTAAAAGAAGACATTTTATAGCTATCCTATATATAGTTTTGTGACTAATAATAGACGTTTCCATGACTGACTTGCCGACTGTTAAAAATCCCTGTACGGCGCTCGAAGGTCTCGCCCAAGGGATTGCTTGCACAGAGAATGACTCCCTTTTAAAATGATATAAATCACCGTGTGATCCGTGATGTGGAGGATTATTGTTATAAGACGCATCAATTGGTACACCTGCAAGTTTTTCATGCAAGATGGGTCGTCAGTTTCTTTGCTTTGTTTTGTTTTTTTTGTGTGTGTCATACGCGTACCGATTAGAACCCGATTACGATAACTCAAAAGCAATTTTAAAAGTCAATTCTTCCCAGTAAGTAAAACTAGAATGTAGTGCAGTCAGTGTACAGTTGACTCCCGAGAACTCGACCCAAGCTAACTCGAACCTCGCGCTAACTCGAACCAAAATCGATTTCTCCTGGATTTCCTTTTTTTTTACCGTCGTTAACTCGAACCCCCCGATAACTCGAACCTATAAAGCGCCTGACAAGTCGAAAAAAAGTGCACTGCAGTCTGAACTATTGAAATTACTTTAACTACTATGTATTCTTTGTCTTTACTTTTTTTGTCAGTCCAGTTTAAATACAGTGTCCAGCACAGTGTATTTATCAGGTCTTGAAATGTGCCTGTTACTTGCATTCATTCCATATCCCATTTTCTCATTTCCGGTTAATTGCTTCGAACTCCCGATAACTCGAATACCCGCCAACTCGAACCTTTTTCGATTTTTCTTGAAGGTTCGAGTTATCGGGAGTCGACTGTATATTAGGGCCATTTTTTCTAAAATCTAATCCAGGTGACAAATAGAATCCACTCTTCTTAGCCGTGTGGATGACCGTTCAAACTGAAAAAAATATATCATAACAAAAACTTCCTTTATTTACCTTTGGAGGTATTTATAGAGCAAAGGCTAGTGGGGCTGAGCAAATGCCTGGAACAAGCATTTCAAACAAATCATAACAGGGTTAAGTATCCCAGCTCACCTAAGGCAAAGCAGCTTATACTATTTACGAGAATTTGAACTCGGGACTATTCTGCTGTAAAAAAATACAGCTAGCGGCTAGAGTGGGACTTGAGACTGGCTAACTACAAATAGAAGTCCAGTGCTAGCTAGGATCAGACCCCAGCCACGCTGCCTCTTCCACCATATATGTATAGAACAATACATCTTCCGCAGGAGAGAACAGCGCAGATCGATCTCCTTTTGTGAGGTCTTTGTTATATAATCAATTCCTGTTTAAATAATACCAATCCACGGAAACTAAAACGTCTTAAGTAAATGTACTCTCAAACTACCTTCTGGTATGCGGCCTTCCGTGTTTACGAAGAGGTCGGAAAGAGAGATCTAAAGCTAATACGTTTTGGGGAAAATGTTTTTCACTGAAAACAGTTTCTACTCTTCAGTCAACTATCCCGGACACCTCTATAAGGCGCTCTCCTACGTCTAGGTTGATCTCTGCCGTTCTTCGTTCATTTTCTTTGACTCTCTAGCTACAAGCTGGACATCTCTGCAATGAGTGACACTTCTAATCTGAGTAGTGTATCACGAGGGATTCAAGTGGTCGCCATCAAAAGCCCCAAGATTATGATTATACGTTCAACGTTGACATTTTTTTTCTGTCTTCCACGTTAATCATTGTCCTTTAACATTCTGTTGTAGTACGAAAGGCACATAGCGCGAGATTACTGAAAAAGACGTACCTGACTAAGTCGACTCTCTCTCTTAGCGGACACCTCTATAAGACGGACACCTCTGTAAAACGGACACCTAGAGTTGGTCCCTGCCTTTGCTTATTCCCTTATTTGACTCTTTCTAAGACGGACATCTCTCTAAGACGGACACTTGGTGCCGGTCCAAAGGTGTCCGTATTGGAGAGAGTTGACTCTAATACTGCAATTCTTGAATCACGAACTGAATTTGCACCTACCTCGTTTTCAAAACAAGGCCTTCATTAAGTTGATTGACCTCCATTGGTTGGTTGTCGTTCTAACAATTTACATCAATTGTTTGATCGTTTTCTCTTATTAAGTGCATGTGATTATCCACTTGAAGTTAGGGGCGACTTCGATAATCTAACTGTTTGCTTAGGTTTGTCTTTCGGAAAGACATGTGGACAGATTAAGAAAAATTGGGTTGTCTGTGGCCACAACCGTTAAATCCAAAAGGGAAATAACTTGAAGATTAAAACTTAACTCATTTCAAGAGTTGGTTGCACATTTTTGTTCCTTAAAATATTTATATTCAGTTACCGTTCCGCTGGCGACCAATTACCCGATACATAATGAAATTAAACGTTTTCAAGATTGCTATTTTGTCTAACATATCTTTTATAAACATATCTACAATCATGCAGAGAATTGTTGGGTGGGCCGGAAGCTCTAAGAACGGCTCACAGGATTGGTTTAGAAAACAATAGATAGCCCTAACGCAAACAAAACTAACAATGAACCCCAACTCTGAGACAATAGAGCTTTGGGCCAACAAGAATCTATCAAATTAGTGGTTCTTAAGAGGTTCTGGCAAACAGTGTTAAGAGTTAAAAATATATCTATTTGCAAATGAGCGCTGAACCTCTGGCAACTCTTGTCAATTTATATATTATTATGTTAACTTTGCGTGTATTAGCTGATGAGTGATTCGATAGCGGATCGATCCTTGAGGGGGCATGTGTTTGATGCTTTTAATTTTTTTCCTGCATATTCCATTCCTTACAGTCTAGAATATCAATATTTTTAACCATGTAAACGTACTTGTATGCACTGCTCGGCGACATTTATTTGTTAATTTTGCTGAGGTATTCGTCAGAGCTATACGCAGAAGGAAAGTTATAAGGTATTGTACTATCAAAGTTAAAAACTCTTTACTGTTACGGCTCAGAAACTGCTTGGCTGAAAACCATAATATTTAGAAACACCGAGAGTCCAAATACTGAATATACTTCGATATCAGCTGTGCTAATTAGAATGACGTTTCGGGGACATATCTTATAAGCACAGTTGTGTTGGTTCATAGTCTCCTCGGCAGCATTTCGGCTTTGTCTGCGAGAGGAGACAAAGCGGACTGACGTAGCTACCACTATGGGTCGGAGACTCATCAACTCACCTCTTTATTAAGGTGCAATTGTTCGCTGTTGTTAATTAAGCTCTTTTGAAGATGACTACTTGAGTTCAAGAAAAATGTGTGCAAGGAAAGAAAACGTCACAACAGCATACTATGAAGCCTAGTACTCCTTGGTTTTCGTCATATTTTGTTTGTGTTAATGTCGTCTTATAGAACCTATTGTGTAGCTCAGTCAGTTCAAGATACGGCAAGGCCTTATAGTACAGTGACGCAATCTCCTTTGTTTGGGAATTACAAGAACAATTCGCTGGCAAACTGGCTCCGTCCGCGATAGGAGGAGATTTAGTTGCAGAAAAACTCAGCCTAAGAATGAGATTTCGGTTACAACGGACGATGCTTGACTAGCAACAAATACGTTTCAGTTTCCTTTTTTTTAACTTTTGTTTTGAGATCAGAGTTTAAATCAGAGTTTATCAGCAGAGTTTGCTTCCAATTTGGCCCCAGACTGTTTTCTGTCGTGTGTCACGTGGTGTGTCATTAACATGGCGGCTGTAAGGGATTCGTTTAAAGAGGTGAGCTACAGTAAAACCTCGACGTAACATGGAAGGGCCAAGAGACTGCAGGTAAAATGCGTTCGCTATAACAAGGCTTCGTTATATCGAGGTTCTTTTTAATAAATGTTAATATTACCGGGGTAAAGAAAATCGTTCGTTATACCGAGAACTTCAATTCGTTGTATAGACGTTCTCAATGTCGAGGTTTTACTGTATCACCATGCTTTGATTCTCTATTTAAATAAGGAGAAGGCAAAGAGTAATTATCATTCCAGGTCGGCGATTTTGAACGTCGAAGCTTGTTTTGATACTCTGGACGAGAAGTGTTCTGTTGAAAAAAAAATGTTCAGTTGTCGACAGGGTCCTCGAAATGTTTTTGCCTGTGTTTTACGGCACTGTGATTGTTCTCTAAAATACCTTCTCCTTGTCAAATCCGGCAAAGCATCTTAACAAAGTCCTTCCTTTTTACCCGAATGTCTGAACGCCCCCGCCATTTTGATCGACTCAGCACGCGTGCCACAAAATCAGGCAGTCTCTCAAATATATATTCAATTTGGACAAGACTCCGGTTTAAAAAAACAAACTCTGTCTTTCAAAAACGCAAACTGCAGTGGAAATGACATAAAACGTTTCTGTCAGATTCAGCTATATTTTATCAAAAACAGTCAAAACAGTTCCCAATCCACAGCCGGCAATAGGTGTATACGAGCAGATGCAAAGTCAATACATTTCGTCTGCAGTTTTCAATCAAATAAAAGTAAAACCAATTGATACTGAGGACCAGTGTTTTTCGTTCTCCAGTCATCAAAAGAAGATCGCACAGTCACTGATAATTACACCATGTTCTAAATCGGGGTAATTTTTTAAAAATTACTTTAATTCGTCTGCTTTCAAAACAGGCCGCAGCATGAAGCGCCTTAGTTCAAGGCGACCAAAGAAACCCAACTGTTTGCAATTGTAGAGTCATTTCTAATATAACTCTCCAGTAGATATTCAGATTAAACTTGCGTCTCCTAAACCTTGTTAAAAGATCACCGATTAGAATATAGCCTCGGTTGGTTTCTAAGCCAGTGAAAACGTCACAGGTTTCTCGATGCTGTTTTACTCCAGTTGTTAGTGTTGTTCCGTTCCAGCGGTACACCGTCGTTTAATCTCAGTGAAGAAACTCTTCGAAAAGACGGCTGAGCAAAGAGATCCGGAGTACGTTCAACTACAACTTCCGGTTGCTAACCGACCAAGAACGGATTTAAATCTGGAATCCCACGAAAGGTTTACAGCGAGTTCAGTAACGGTGAGTGAATATGAGAGGAAAAAACACTATTTGGGTTTCATGGCGGGTAGGCTGCAGTCGAGGGAGACATACATGTCCATTTTAAAACTGAAAAATTCAGAAGTGAAGTGGAAATTCGTAAAACCCAGTGAGGGATGTTCTACTTCGCTGAGGAAAATTCTAAAGAGTCCTAACTAATTTTATCATTTTGCCTGTAAAGAAAGAGTTAAATGAACTGAACAGTTCCACCATAGAGTAGAGGTAGAAAAGCGGAGGATAAAACAGGGTACCGTGAACCTGCAAATTATTTTTACTGATTTTACATAAATTGTACCCACGGCGACAATCATGTCTCTCTAGTCTGAAAAACAAGGGATTTTATTTTAGTAACTTTTCCTTTGTTCAGATTTAATTACGAAACGTTTTGGTGGGTCGCTTATACAATCCGTGATGTTGCAATCGAAAGTTCTCAGTTAAGTGTTAGTCTTGTAATTGAATGTCGAATGCCCTGAAAGGACTGTACATAAAAGAGGGCAAGATAAGGCAAAGCGGATGCTGTGTTCTTCAGTACTTAGAATTTGAAAGGACGAAAAGCCATGGCAAATTCAAGATACTAATCAAACATTGCACCAGCACGAGCAAAACTTTATATAAGAAGAGGCAATAGCCTTTCCATACAGTCATCAGGGAGAATAACAACTTATCGATCGGAGTGGACTGCTTACTACGTACAGAAGGGGGAGTAGTCAAGACCAAGTGCAAGTCTACTTGTAAGCAGACCAATTCGTGCTTTGTTAGAGTGTGTAAAACGCTGTTTAGAAATGGCATCCTGGGAATTATTTATCTCTATCGATGAACGAAGAGCTTAAGCACCATGAAAAGGCCTCGTTACTGCGTGTGTGTGGTATCTTAGAGGGGGGGGGGGGGGGGGGTGAGGTGGGTGGGAAGATGCGGAGTGCTGCTTTTTCTCTAGGTGAACCATGGCCTCAAGCCTTTCTAATGTAACTTCTGGTATTACTTGTCATTTGATTTAGATTTATTACATTCCGACAAAGAGATATATATATTGCTTTAAGCGTTGACGTATGCAAAAATTGAGTGCATGTTTCTTTGTCACGAGGCAACTCATCTGTTTCATCTTAGGAGTTACTACTGTTACACTAGCTCTTTCCGTTCTTGAAGCCAAAACAATACTCAGTTACAGTTGGCAAGAGTTTTTGAACCGAGAATAAAAACCTCCCTTCTTCGAGATTCGAAATCTCTCATGAAATGATTTCTGAAAATTATGTAAGTGGGTAATCTGTAGAAGTAAAGATTTCGTGTCTGATTTCATCAATTCTCGACTATTTCCAGCTGTCAAGTCTTAAAACTTTCTCTATTCATCAATTTGCTACCAGTCAAAATTATACGCAAAGTTGGTATGATAGCCAGCAGATTATCTCTGATTTGGAGACCTACAGTCTGGCTGGCCTTGCTAGCAAATAAAGCAATTGCGCACAGCCTCTATCTCCCGCTGATACTGCTTGTCAACACTGTCGACTAATCATTTTAACTGACACATGTCAAGTAGAGTCATGTTTCTGATGGATTTTAAGAAATGTTATGCCTCCTTTAACTTTTGCTACTTGTAAGTATTTTAGGATTTTATTGCAGAAGATATACATACGATCACAGAGTAAAGCCGAATAGAAAATTTTGACACGTTATTTAAAATTCCGGTTTGAAGAGAATAATGGCGTCTTAGTCGACTATCGAAGCAAATGTGTTCGCAAAAAGACATTAAAACAGAGTCACGTACTTTTTCAAGTCGCAGTTTTTTCTCAATACATCTTGCCGCTGTCACTGTATTAATTAGGATTAATTTGAATCAGTTACTAGTGTTCCGCAACGTAAAGAGATTATTGTTTTCAGTTAAAGTGCAGGTAAAGCAATGTATAAACAAGGGACAGTAAAATCGAATGGGACTGGGACTAGGTTTTGCTATATTAGGACGTTCAATTTTGTTTAGTCGAGTGAAGTGCCGCTAATACCGAAGTTGGTGATGGCTTTTAAAATAAGATTTCAGTTTTGGTACAGGAAGTTGAAAAAGTTTCCCACACTCGAGCACCCGACCTCTGTATTAATATTATTCCTAGACGGATTTACTGAATGGAATCATGGCTCCCTTTTACGTGGGGGGTTTTCTGATGGTTGAATATCGCTTGGGTGTGTTAATCGATCTTCACCACTGAAATAATCAGTTTCTAAATAGGAAGATAAAAATTTGCAGACAATAAGCCACAATAAGATGAAACACAGCACGTTCCTTGGGTATAATCAAGAGCTTTGTTTTGCCGAGAGCCCTGGGAGCTGCAAGTCCCACGCGAGCCCGTGAGACCAGCACACCAACCATCAACACAACACTGAAACTTATGCAGATATCTTGTCAAAAATTATCATGAATACTCGGTTGGACCTCGATCAATTTAGGCAACAGCCGCCCACGTCGGGAACAGGCCTGAAATTTATTATTTTCTTTTCTTTTACTCACCCTGAGAGAACAGCAAAATATTAGAATTGAAGCTAAACAGTTACAGTTTCAGACGATTTCGTCTTTGACGCCAGCGTTAGTCACTTGTGAATGAACTTCATTGATATTCTTGCACTCATGCTGTTTAGGTCACTTTCTACCAAGTATTTTACCGACTTTAAGCTATGTATTATGCACACAGGAAACACTTAAAAATCTTTTTTACCACAGGATATCAGTCAAGGACAGATACTTTGGTTTCAGTTCATCTCTCACTAGCATGATAAGTATGCTCGATGGCTTTTAAGTCTTTTGACACAACTTTTGACGGCCGGAACTTTCTTGTCAACGTTACGGCTTTCAGTTGTAGCACGTTTTTAGGAGAGGAACTTTTAACTGATGAAATCCATCCTTTAACTCCTCTCTTGAGTCAACCCACAGCTGTTTCAGAGGCTGATTTTTTCAATATTTTAGTGCGTTTTAACAATCAGTTTGGAGTTAACTCATAGAATAACAAGTTAAGTGGTCAACACAACGTACAGTTTCCTGGTTAAGTCGGAAGGCTTTGGTTAAACTTTGTTGAAGACAAAGTCTGGGAGATAAGCTGGGTTGAAATTCTATTTCCAAACAAAGGGTGCAGAAAATTTTCTCTGTATTAAGTTCCTGCCATTATAAATTAAGTGACATCTCAGCACTTAGCAATGACAGATATTTATTATTTTTATGTTACCTTTATCGTATTTTAGTTATAGTGACGGAAATGTAGAATTATTCTGGGATCTAGACTTTTTCGTATCCCGAGGGATAAGGCTGATTGAGATGCGGGCGTAAGATGATACATGTTAAAGTCGAATAACATAACACTTCAAAAGATTTCCTTTTTTTGAGAAAATGAATAAATATATTGGCACTATCTGCTCTCCTTCAGCTGTTTGACGGAGCCAAGTCGCGTGATATGAAAATGTCTTGCCTGATCTTTGACATATCTGAGCTGTAATGCACTTTATAATAGATGAAGGGGGCTGGCAGATGAATGATAATGAAAAACAGAGCAACACAAATTTGCGGTGGTTTTTTCATTATTTTTAACTCTTTGATATCGAGCCTGTTTGGCCGGCCGGAGAGCTAAGGAGGGGCACGTATAAGCTATACGTTTTTACTGGGCTTGGTTTACATCCAGTTTATTCTGGGATAAGATATCGAAATCAGAGATTTTGGGTCTAGACATGCGGGTATTATTTACTGGGAAACTGATCAACGATATTAAAAATTTAGCCTACAAAATCTGAAACTCAGGAATCAGAGATATTAGTGTCTAATCTCCAGCAGGGAGGCAAAAACAGAGCCTAGCAGGATCTGATATAGACCATATATTGAAAAACATCAGTGTCCGGGACCACACATCTTGCACTACCCTAGAAAAATGTACATTGTACTCCCTCCGGCGCTACAGGACACCACAGAGATACACTGACACGTGCTTCTTGTGTAGCCACATTGACGCCGATCACCGGAGAGCATTTAGTTGGATTTGTTGATATGCAGACGACTACGACAGGCCACTTGAAAAACGGCTGACATTTCCGCATAAAATGACAGCTACTTAAGAGCGGTCGCCTTTGATCGTGTGCGGTGGTGATCCGTCATATTGCAAAAGCGCCAAACATCTTTACGAGTGACAGGCAGAGGCGATAATGAGCTATTTGCGTAACACAGACTTGTGACACCCGTTTCGCGCATGAATTAATTACGTTGGGTTTTTAATCATTTTCGCGTTCAATTTACTGCAAAGCTGTGTTCTATTTGCTTGATAGAGTTATTAAAAGTTGTTTTGAAAACTTTCCAGCTCTTTTAACTAAAAAAAATGGCCGTGTCTTCATTGCTTTTAGATTCGTTATATTTTCGGTCGTAATAAAAACCAAGACGGCTGGATGGATGGATGACATTTGCGGCGGCGAGTGCATTGTTTGTTTTTGATAACTATAGATTACCTGTCAAAACTGGAATGAGTTGTGGCTGTGAAAAACAAATTATCTAGCGCTTTTGTTTGCTTTGTGAAAGCTTTTCACCACTTCAATGTATAGCCCTACAATAAATACCAGATACCCGCAAACTTCTTTTGTTACTGGGATTTAGTAGTTTCTAATGGAATATTTGATGAAAAAAACACCTAGAGGCTGGCAAAGAATCTTGCGTTTTAAAAATAATTGCCTTGTTTGATTAAGGGCTTTACTTAGGCAAAATGATATCGCATTTCCCGTCTTTCTGCCGCGTGCCTGCCCCTCTTTTAAAGCAGATGATATCTTTTAATAACTTTCCGAGAAGAGTTTTCACTTCTTATCTCATGAACTCATCTGGTTTATTTGAGGTATAGACAAACATTCGTCCGAAGTTTTTGTAAAGAGTGTTTTGAAAACTCTCCACAGCTGTTCGAGGTCTGTTTTGTATGTGCCATGAAGTTTGTCTTCTTTTCAAACTGAGCGAAAGCTCGACAAACACAGTTTGCTGGGCAGTCCTCCGAAAGAATGAAAATTAATAAAACCGGGATCAGTTGAGCCCTCGTTCACGAAAAATAAAGACATTTTTTTATTTCGTTTGTGTTTTAAGCTTCTTAAAATCTGTTATCGCTTCTTATAATTGCTTTATTAGTTTCAGAATTAATTATGCAAATATAGGTAAGTAAAAGATGGAATAGCGTTGTTTCCAACTGCTATATTGGCAAGGTTGTGTTATGAAATGAGCTTTCCGGCGGTCAGGAGGTCCGTTTGATTAATAACCGTGTTTGAAGGATGTGTTATTACATGTCGTGGCGGTACTTTTCCCAACACTAATAGTTTCTAAATGTTCGGTGAGGCTTTTGGCGTTATTTGACAGATCTGTCAAGGCTATTAGACATGTCAACACATTATCGAATCTCATTGATAATGCCTGAACGCCTGTAGTCTTGATTGATAGCTCGATAAGATAACACTAAGAAATGTCAGCGGATCAAACAGTGCCGAACTGTAAACACAGTATCTCAGACTCTTGTGCACGCCGCGATTTAACGTCAACGCGACGCCATAGCTCCTTGTGCCACTTAAGGACCCCATTGGAGGTCCCTTTGTTCGAAACCCTTCTAAGGAAACAATAAGGACAAAAGCGTGATTTTAAACATACAACGAACACCGGGTTGGAAATTGACAAGTTTTACACAACTCACTTCAACACGTATATCCAAACAATAGGTGACAAAAATAATTGACGAAGATTGACAGGATGATTGCTTACGAACATGGCGCTGACACGCTAGGCGATCTACTACTTAATTAACTTCTGTGCTCTGATTGGTTACGGAGCAAATCATCAATCAATATCTTATATAGCCAATTACTTTGATGTCCAAGGATGACAACTTTGTCACTTTGATTATCCAATCAAGGAGTGAAATATCGCTAACAACGCCTGGTGATTGGCTGGCGGCAAATGTTCTCTAATCTAGCCAATTCATTTACGACAGAAGAGCGCTCAGGCTTTGTCTGAAGTCGGCTCTTTTCTTCTAAAATCTACACCTTTCATTGTGTAGTATTTAATATTTCACAAGGCCTACCGCACACACACATAGTCCAGATATGCCGACGCGAACAATCGCTCTCAAAGCAACTGAAAGCTCGGCTGAAACATCTCGTTCCCCGTCTCACCGAGTACCCCTCGAGGCCTTACAAATGTTGACCCAGAGTGTTTCTAAATGCAATCAGGAGTATATCCAACCACTTCCCTTTAAGGTAGTAAAACTATGGTTGTAATATTTTATAATATCTAAACGAGGTCCGGTTGTTATCAAGTCGTACGCCACGCCAACATCTTACTAAAACTACCCTTGATTTTCACTTTACTGTCGATTCAAACCGCGTCATTATTATTACTTTTTTTTTAACAGGAAGAGGAACAGAAAAAGTCTCCTTTAGCTCTTCTAGCTGCGACTTGTAGTAGCATCGGTAAGAGCGAGCCTTCAAAGGAGACAGGCGAGTCCACTGAGCCAGATAAGACATCTTTAGGCCGTAAGATAAGCGACGACGAAACAAGATCTTCTTTTAAACCTTACAAACACACCGCCGGAGAGATTCAGAAAATAGACGACATGAACACCGAAAAAGCGGGATTTCGAGCTCCTAGTAAAGAGAATAACACATCCGTTTCGCCCATCACGAGCATCAAGGAAGATCGAGCGAAGAATTCTGTGATGCCGGCATACTCGTCGAATAAGGAGACACATTGTGGAAGCAATCACTCGAGTCCACAGAGCAGGTTATGTGGAATGTTTGTAGACCCAAGCCAACAGACTTTTGGTGTTCACGCACTTCATAAGGAGTGCGGTCTGACTGGCTACGTTCATCCCGCCTCCCTTCTACCTTTCAAGGGAACTATACAACCATATCCCGTATCAACCGGCCAGGATCCCACGTCTCCTACTTTGAAAACACACGCTCTTCCCACCTCCATGCCGCTCAGCTTTCCTACAAGTTTCCCGCAGTGTGGCTGCGGATTTTGCTCTCCACATCCAAGCGACACAGCTCCGGTTTTGAATAATATGAGCACAGGCAGGCATTTACTTCACAATCCAGTAAGCACACCCTATATGGATTATCTTCAGAGGGCTGCTGTATGCCGCGATGTTAATTGCACAAACTGCAAGCCACAATATTCACCTTATGCGTTTCCAAACCCAATTTCTCAATGTGGACCACACTGCACTCAATGCGACAGTGTCAAACCAGATCAAACACCGCCATCGCCTTTCCCGTGCTTTACCTATCCCCATAACATGGCCTTGTACAAGCCTGGCGCCACCTCAGCAGCGGACGAGACCTCCCCTTATGTGTGTAACTGGGTAGCGGGCACTAAACACTGCGGAAAATCGTTTGCGACTTCTGAAGATTTATTCCAACATTTACGGACTCATACGCAAGCGGGAACCCAAGCTAGTCCGGCTGCATACGCCGCGCAGTCGACTTGTAATGTACATGGTTGTCCTTGCAAGTTAAGAACAAGCCCGTTGCAATCAAGCCTGCACTCCGCGAGATACCGACCGTATTATTATAAGCCACCGGGTTTTCCTGCCGGACCAACAGGTTGTTATTCACCATATCCACTTCACGGATATGACGCGCACCGACTTTTTAAATAATCTTTGAACATTGGAGCGCACGGTTAACTTGCGTAAGATTGGACATTGGCCGAGTACAGGCTGCTAATTTCATGACTGCCTTAAATGTGTCAAGTGTAGGTTAAAGTGACTCTATTGCAGGAAAATGAACTAGCGGAAACTCTTCTGGTGACTGTAGTGAATTTCAAACAAAGAGAAAAACAGATCACTTGAGATGCTAGCAGCCGTTGTATACTGATAAAACTCAAAAGAGTCAAGGTGTAAATAGGAACCAACTTCTCCTTATATTCTTGTGCGCTTTTTTAATGGGGAGTAATTTTTACACTTAGAACAAAGCTTACAAAAGATTTTGCCGGCAAAAGTTTGCTTGGCAAGTGTGAAGGTAAAGAAACTTAGCATCGGATGAATAAAACATGTTATTTTCTCTTAAAAAAGCTGTCTGGTTTGTTTTGCTTGAGGAAAGGGAGTGCGTTTATCAATTTCAGGATCTTTTTTGCCTGCCGCTTGCTAAGTTTTTAGTTCGTGATCGAGGAAAGGAAATATTCCGGAGACATTTATCTCAAAAGTTAAAATGACCGCAAAGATGTTTCCCAAGAACATGCTAGATAAAATAGTCATCATGAACGTGCCAATTTTAAGATAGCGGTTTTTTTCTCGCTGCGGGGCATTCACTATAGACAAAGTAGCGTACGGATAAATTCGCCCTTTTCTCTTTATCCTTGAACAACTCTTTTCAACGTTTGATTGACAGCTATAAGTTGCTGTCATTAACAACTGATCTTTCCTTTCACATCACTTTTGACAGTTTTGACAGATCAAAAGGAAGCGGCGACATTAAAGACATTTTCATGAGTTTTGCCACATATCCAAACAGTTTTTACAAGGGAGCTCAATTTTCGGTTTGAGGGTGAAAACGGCGATTAACATTTATTTATTTATTCTGTCGTATCTTAACCCACGTCTCACCCAATATCAATTACTTGCTGCCAATCATCCTGACTGTTCGTCGCTCGCCCGCTGCGAAAACCAATCTAACACTGTCGCTGCTAAGGAAATGAACTGTCACTTGTCGGAATCCTAACTAAAAATTAAATGAATACTTTCAAGTTGATCTATCTTAATGAGATAACATTAGTGACTGTAAATCACCTTTACTTAAAACAAGGCCGCTTGTCCAACTTGTCAAACAAGAACGAAAAGTGTACAGAATTTGGCAGGTCAATGCGATGTGCCGACGCAAATGAAAAATGAAAATTGCTTCTGGGGGTTGTGAAAATGCCGGCGTCTTAAAAAAGCCTCACTAAAGTGTTATCAATCTTGTGAACACGATAGAACGCATTGATCTTTATCAGGCCAAGTGCCCCTTTGATATGGATCATGTCTTGGTCAATTCACTTTCATTGTGCGTGATACTGTGGTCAATATCGCTGAAATTGCTTAGATTTTGTACATATTTCATGCAAGGCAATTTAGAAAGCTCCCGACAGCTGAACTTTGAGCTGTCAGCTTGTCTTAATAGCAAGTCGTACACCACGATGTAGTCATTCAATGCTAGCTGTTATCAAACTAAGTCGACATGTTGATGGCAGGGCAGTGGTTACAAACAGTGCTTGTCGGTAACTTATTTGATCTTGAGTGAAACCTTTCATCGCGGTTAAGATTATTAGGCTTCAGGAAAAAAGTTGACTTGATCTCGACAGCTTTGAGCTTAGAGTAATGGAAATGGGGCTAGAATTAATTGTGTTGGATACCTCAATCCTCCAGTTAATTCACTTTAATAAATGGCTTTTCTCCGTTTTTTGATTACACCGCATGACAGTTTCAACTTATGCACTCATGGGTTGCCAAGGAAAGAGTTTAGTTTCCAATAGTGACATTGTCTTTTGCAGATACATTGCACAAAAGCAAATTTATTTTGAACAGGAATTCAGCTGCTTTTGTTTGCAATAGGCGTTAATTTTAGTTCGACTGTTATAGAAAATGACAGAGTAGACACTGTTAACTTAAGACCGCGTTTATTAATTTCAAGAGTACCAGATGACTTTTGAAGAATAAATGCAAAATTTTCCGCTTAAGTAAAGTGAACTTCTTGCTTCTAAAAGCACTTAATTTTCTGTTGTAAATCTTGTTTTGTTTTTCTGTTAGTTTTTGGTAGTTCAAGTTCATCTACATTTCAATTGGCCTTATTCAACTTTCATGTATCATTTAGCAGGAGTTGGTTCGTTGTTTAACACCCACATGTGAGTTTCTGATTCATCAAATTTTCACGCTTCTTTTATGATTTCTCTTTTCATTTTCACCCGGGGACCATATCCGGCGCGCTCCATTTTAGCGATTTGTTCAAAAAACAATCAAACAGCTTCATAAAAATGAAATAGACGACATTGCTTTTTCGAGCGAACACGAATATGATTTTCCCTTGAAAGTTGATTTATAAATTTCCAATTTATTTGGTGGATTCATCGTCAAAGGACGGATTAAGTCGCTAACTCTTAATACATGATGCTCAGAGATCACCCGCCATACAACTTCTCCATCTGTCCGTATTGGTCCGTATTGCCTACAAATTTCAAACCGTGTGAATACAAATAAAATATATTGTAAATCTGCAACGGGCTTTATAAATCCCACTTCTATCATATTTCCAGCTTTGTTTTCAACGATTTAGGCTGACATCATAGGTCATAGCAATGATAAAAAAACTAAAATATGGTTCGTTATTGCGAGACTGAGTTTTAAAATAAATATAAAATCAAAAAAGTGCCCTAGTGGTTTTAACATGCCTTTAAAGCAAACAGAGGAACGCGAGTGGGGGATGTCAAAGTTCTTTCCCAAACTAGGAAAAACAAAATAGTCGAAATCGGGCAGTAATCGTATGATTCAATTTATGACATTTATGAGTAAATCAGTCCTACGGTAACGTACATAAAAAACGAAATGCATTTGTAAATCGTGCGATACCGCTGTAAACAATTACTTGCAATATTTTAAAAAATATAATAAAATCAAAAAATGAGCCGATATCTACATCTCTAGAAAACTACTTGCTCGAACAGAAAAATGGGCGTATGTCGCGTGAAGCGTGAGAGACTTGGACGTACGTGATGCGAGGCGGCTGGTGGAGTTTATATCACGATATGGGATTTTCCGACCGGCCGGCGACAGCTTGAAAAATATGAGGAAATCGCTATCAAATTGATTGATCTCAAGTAGATAGCGGTGAGCGAGCGTAAGCAGGTTTCAACCGGTGTTGATGTGAACCTGCATGTAGGGCTCCATATCATGTCAAAGGAGGAGGGACATTAGGCATCGCATCAAGACAGGCTGGCACCAAAAGTTTAAAAAAGGTAATTTTAAGCTGGAAAAAATGGACTGTCGATTATCTCTAGGGCAATTGCCCTGGAGATGTCGTAAATTAGAGGCAAACATTACTATCTTCCTACATCGTAATTCACAGCTCAACTGACTGTAACAACTTTCTTCTGTCCACAGTTTTACAGGGACCGATTACTCTGCTTTCTACCGTAACTTCAATGTTTAAGTAGCGATTTTGCCTTAAGGCGACAAAAAACAATGGACGGCACATAAATTTCACAGCCAGCGACAAGCAAGGATAACTCATAGGACATTTTTCTCTCTTGGATTGCTTGTGAGCATGTTCTGCGCGAGAAGTTAGGGGATACTTTGAGAATCAGTTTTCCCCGGCAATTCTGCATTTTGAAGTGAGAGAATATATGGTGGGGAAAAAAATAATACGAGGTAGTAATAATAATAATAATTTACAGCAACAACAATAACAATATGAAGGGAAGACATGATCAAAATCAAGGCTACCGCAAGGGGGTGGAGCGTTTATTGAGTGGTAGAAATTTCTCTTTAGGACCACAGTGAAGGATTAGTAAGGTGATACAGAGATAATAGACACTGTAAGTGGGCTGGGCGGGGAACAAAAGATCTACTCAACAATAGGAGGAGCTAGTAAAATCATGAGGGCCTCAGTTACATCTGCATTGATAACCAATTTTATTTTCATACCAAAGACCAGGGCTAAGAAGGTTTTTAATAGTGCATTACAACCTACTGTAGTTAAGAAGTATAAGACAAATATTCTTCTTAAACCATTACTTGCCTAAACATGCTTTGTTTTTTTCTTTTATTCCCCGCACACTTACGGTGTCTTTTCAATTCATGTTTGAGAAACAATAGTTTCCGGAGCATTTTATTCATGAGCCATTGATTAAATTTGTGCTCCCCACTTTTGCTCCCCTTAAAAACTGCCAGTTCTCCTTGGACACCACTACTGAAACGATCAAAATCAAGGTTAACGTGAGGGGTGGAGCGTTTTTTGAGTGGTAGAAAATTTCGCTATACATCATAAAGAGACGGAGCATTAAACACTTCAGGTCCACAGTGAAGGATAACTAAACCAATACAGAGAGCCTACACACTATAAGTGGGCTGGGCCGGGGAACTGAAAGGGAAGAATAAAGAATGTTTAGGGAAGCACTAGTTGAATGTTCATCTTTACGTATTGACTAGGAGGTTGAATTGTAACGGTTGACAATCTTCTTAGCCCTCATCTTTGGTATGAAAATAAAATGTGGCCATCGCATGACTTCAGGTTATCGCGTTCTTAGATACAGCGAGTGTAGGGGTAATGCTCTCAGCTTGAATCTTTCTACCCACTCTCTGAGCAGATCTATGGCACTGAAGAAGCACGCTCTGGTAGCAGAATTGAACGAATCTGCATGTCGGGGTTGGCCAACTTTGAAAACGCTTACAAGCGCGAGGTTTGGTTAAACACCTATTATTCACCTTTTTTCGTCACTGTTCACCCGATAACATCCACCCTCTTAAACAGCACATGACTGTAATATATTTCTAGATGGATGCCTTCCATGTCGTAAATAACTTGGAAACTGCCCCATCCATTTTGACTATCACGTTTATGTGACTACCAGAAAATCAGTATGATGGGCCATTATAATTATTGCTTCTCTTACATTTGTCAAGAGAGAATACGGTAATCCATTCTGTCTTGTATACAGTACCTTAAACTACCGCTTATAGGGCCGGCTTCCCCACTTCTAAGCCATCCTACAAAACCCTTGAATGCATAGGCCAGTCCCCCCCCCCCCCCTTTTTTTTTTAAAGAAAACGTACTGGTTCCTTTTTAGGAGCAGGAAGGCTAATTTTGTTAGCCGAAATATTGGCCTCAAATGAATCAGAGCATTACCGTATTGTCAGCCTTGCGGCATTAAGTTTTGTTTTCAGCCCATCTACATGTTTGATGCCGATACCTGCAAACAAAAAATACATCCGAGTATAAGCTAGCCTGCGAACGCAGACTTGTTTCCGGTCGTCGTTTTTCTTCACCCGAGTTACTTTTACATTTTTTTATTGCGGAAATAAGCCCCTCCCCTTACGAAGATGTATAAAACCCCTGGGATATAAGCTCCTCCGTTTATAAGCCATCCTAAAACCCCTTACGAAGATGTATAAAACTCCTGGGATATAAGCCCCTCCGTTTATAAGCCCTCCTAAAACCTCTTACGAAGTAGCCTCCCAGCAGACTTCCTTTGGGGTTCGTTCGTCACGCATTCATTTCTTCCCCTCGGGGGGAAAATGAATGCGTGACGAACGAACCCCAAAGGACGTCTGCGGGGAGGCTACTTACGAAGACGTATAAGGCCAAGCTTATAAGCGGCAGTTTACGGTATGATTTTGAGAAGCCCGAGTTCAGTAGTTTTTCCTACTAGTCGCACTTTCGCCGTCACTTGTGCCCACCTTGCTTGCCTCGCGGACCACACTGTTCGTCCGCAGATTATAACTGCACTCTGATCCGTGACTGCGCGCCAAAATGGGCCACTGAATCTGCTACGAATAACAATGATAAGCAATATACAGCTGCAGTATGATCTAAAGCTGCCTGACCCCAGGCTCTTTACATCAATCCACAGTGCTTGCTTCTCAGTTGCACTCCTCTTTTAAAAAAAGCCAAAAGTGGTCCAGAGGCTACGATCTTTGTAGCATTTTAAATATGACCAAGTGTGAATTATGAAAGAGCTACTGTACGGTTGCCAATAACTATGCTCATACTTAGTAAAGCCCGTGTACCAGTCACCCACAATAGCCTAATTCCACTGCCAGGGCTCTACAAAATTCCTATGGAACAAGAGAGGAGCTTTTTGTTTTCGCTAGCATCAGCGTTAACGAAACAGCTGTTTAGTTTAGCCTTTTACTGCATTTTAAAAGCTATGTGTCCTCGCTAATCACGGCCAATGCATAGCGCAGAAACATAGGCAAATTTATCTTCCTTGTGTAAACCAGTCGCCCTTCTATTAAAAAACACATTGGAAAGGTTATTTTGAAGGCACGCTTGTTTTATAAACGTGGATTGCGAATACAGTCGTCTTTCTTCGATCGCCTACTATACTCGCTAACAGCATGAGGAGCGAGCTAGGAGAGATGGCTGTTTTCGAAGGCTAGTTTGTTATCAAGCGAAAAACTGATGTTTAACTGATGGACAAAAATTTTTAGAAATATTTGAATTAAAACGAACTCAAATACGGACCTCTCGCCTGAATTTGTCCATACCAAGTTTCTTTGTCTTCTTTGGACGCGAATGACATGATTTACTTGACCATCTCCTCGATATAACTTAAAAAGGAACACATTATTTCAAAAAGAATAATTACTTGTAAACTAACTGGCTATTATATAGATTCTTACCGGCAATTTTTCTTCGTGGATCATCGGCAAATTAACCACCACTTGGACCAAAAAGATAAAACGATCAAAACAAAAATACTGTTAAAGATTTCATCCTTTCGCGCCATCGTTCTTAAGATTTCGCGCCAAAAATTCGCGCCTGTGATCAATAGCAGCGGCTTCCATGGTAATAATATGCGCGCCCCACTTCCCGGTAAATTATGAATATTCAGGTTACTTCGTTGTGGAGAAAACAGTTACAGCAATGAGCTTGTAAAACTGCTTGATTCTTGAAAAGAACTCTTTTTACCAGCTAGAACTCATGCCAAAATACAGCACAAGGACTTATGGCCGAAATCGCAGCAAAGAGTCGCAAATTTCCAGGGAATTTGATGAAATTCAGAAGAGCCAAAATTCGAATTCGACCTCTACTTCAGAAAACACTTTCACAAGAAAACTCAGCAGAAAGTCACCATGGTCGAGAACAAGTAGGGTCGTTGAACTAAGTGTTAGCAACTTGGCAAAGGAAGCAACTGTAGACGGATCAAAAACAAACAAACGTAGGAAATTAGACGTGATTGAGGAGAAAGACCCCTTCGCTTTTGACGAAGATGACGTGACGACCCAAGGCTCAAAGAAAATCGTATCTCAAAGTAACGCCATCACTAAACAACGAATCACAAACCAGGCATTAACAACAGAATTTACCGATAAAAGTACAGATGATGAAGCTTATAGTAGCTCACAGGAATGGAGTGAAACTTCCTCACAGGGCGGTGAAAAAAAGTTTTCCAGTAATTACAGGAAAAAGCCAACTGGTGTAAGTCTAAGCATATTTAAATATTTTGCTGAGAGATGGAGAGAAAATAATTCTCCAATTTCAGTGAACTATCGAGCTTGCAATTATTATATTATTCATCAAATTTTAGCGTGGAACGAATGAAAAATAAAACAACACCAGGAGAAGAGCAACAGGTTCCCCAAAAGTGCTTTATGATCAGGCATCACAGTGTTCGTATAATATGTTTTTGTTTTAACAGATGAGTTGGTTCATAGATGTGTGCAGTTTTATCACGCGGGTCTTCTAAGAAATGTATTACTTTTGTTGTCAATGAAAAAATCACAGTATTTGGTATTATTAGAAAATCACCCTGGATCCAGTATACCCAAAAAACTTAAATTAGTTAATAAACTAATTATTAAACATAAGACATAACAAAATGACTTAAACTGTGACATGTCCATTATTGTGAACTTCATTGGCTTCAACACATTAGTAATCATCACAGTTGTGTACACTTCTTAAGCAGTTAAAAAAAACCCTGAAACATATTCAGGCTTGAACAAGATTCCCATGACCTTTGTGATGTCGAGTGCTGCAGTGCTCTTACCACTGAGCTATCATGCCAATTATAAGCTGGTCACTTTTTGGGTTTGTAATATACCAAATGAAGATGTGAAAATGAGCAAATTACATTTTATACATGTTTATCATTTCTGTGTTAAATCTTTTTCCCACAGTTCTAATGTATTACATTTCTTGTGTTCATTTTCATGTCAATGGCTTTGTAGAGATGTTACAGGTGCTATTGTCATCCTGGTATTGACCACAGATGGTACTGTTTGTCTGTAGTATTTTTTCTTTTCATATTGTTTCTTTGTTACTTTGCAGTCCCCTTTCAAGAATTTTCTAAAGAACAATGACAAGTCATTATCACCAAATAAAAGCAACTCTTTAAGGAGACTTTCAGCCTTGGTAAGAGCTTAATAATATTATTATGTTTACCCGACTTACATTTCTTATACTTGAAAGAGAACTTTGCTCCTTGACCCGGCTACTCATAGGCCAGGCTGCAGTCACTCAGGTTTACAATACAATTGGGATTAGCAACTTTTTTCAAACTTAGAGTAGCTTGCTGATTTTACTGCAGTAGGTGGCTAAAAAAGCCAGCTGCCAGCTCCTAATGACAGCCCTGAATTAACAAGAACCTCAAGTTACAAAGTTGGGATGAAAATTTTGCTTTTCCTTGGGTTAAAGCAGGGTGCAAAAAAAATCATTTTTACAGCTTGCCACTCGGGCAAGCTGAAGCTAGCATTTACTAGCCCAGACGTCATTTTAACTAGCCCCAAAAACTTTTTGTTCTTCTGTTATTCAAATTCCTCATAAAACATCACTTGCCCGTCGGGCAAGTTAAAAACAGAATTCACTAGCCCGATAGCAAAATCCACTAGCCCCGGGTTATCGGACACTACTTTCTTTGCACGCTGGTTAAAGGGAATCATCTTGGAAGAAATCCATGCAGCATGCAAAGAAAGTAGTGTCTGATAGCCCGGGGCTAGTGGATTTTGCTATCGAGCTAGTGAATTCTGTTCTTAACTTGCCCGACAGGCAAGTGAAGTATTTTGAGGAATTCAACCTACAGAACAACTGTGAAATCATTTCTGCTCATCAAAAAGTTTTGGGGGGACTAGTTGAAATGACCTTTGGGCTAGTAATTGCTAGCTTCAGCTTGCCTGAATGGCAAGCTGTAAAAATGACTTTCTTTGCACACTGTCCACGACTAGCATACATGTATAGCGTAGACCACAACATTTTATCTCTACAGCCCTCTTTGTTTTATTTTGGTAATGATTTGATTTACTTTATCACTGATTATTGTTAGATTCAGTTTGTCGTTCCTAAACCAGTCCCATGTGTTGTTTTGATTGGGCGTTGTAGTTCCTCTTACCTCTTACCATCCTTGTTTGTATGGCCACCCAGTTTTTATTGTACCCATTGGCTCTATTTATTTTGTTTGAAGCCAACTAGTGCAGATTTTAGTGAGGACTCCCAAGATGATGAGTACGCTGATGTTCCAAGTGTCAAACAAACTTCATCATGGCCACAGCCAAAGAAAGAACACTCTGCGAGTGCAGTAAGAGTGAAAAGAACAGAGAAACCAGTGAGTCAATAGTTATTGTTACAGATCAGCAAGTAACATCAACATCTGTGACTTTTTTTGAATTCCAACCTCCAGTTTGTGAAAAACTTTGTTACTATTATTATTATTATTTTTTTAAAATAGCATAACAGTTTCCTGTCTTTGCCTTTGCTATGACGGGTAACAATTTTGTTTTTACAATTCTAGCTTTTTACAGTTGTAAGAAATGTGAAACAAGTTCATGAGTGCTTGGAGTCTGGCGAGGATCAGCAGGTGTGATATAGTGTGACACTGAAAATGAAACCTTGTAATATTAATAATAATAGCAGTTTCATGTTGGAAAAAGAAAACAAACAAACAAAAAAAGTAAGCAGGAGTTCAGAAAAAAAATTAAATAAAATTGATTTTAGTTATTGAATTTTTGTTCAATTAGCACTTCTGTTAGGATGAGTCAATTATGTACACTCAGGTTCATTAAAAATCCAGCTGACAGAGGGCTAACAGTTTGGATCTTGGAGAGATTAATCATCACTGAAAATGTGGGGAAAAGCCCATAATTATAGATTCCAAGTAACCTCAGTCTGTACTGTTTTATACATGGAAGGTGATAAGATTTGGCAGCATGACTTGCTTCCCTCTTTTCCTGGTTTAAAACTCTTTGCCTCTTGCAGTTGAGAACTTTCTCATAACCTTCCAGGACTATCTTTGGGAAACTACCCAATCTAGCTTAGAATAAATATTAAATAGATTGTACTGTCTCCTCCTATTTCATTCAGCATGTCATACTGAATTTAAGAAACCTTGATCTTTTAAAAAACACTTAGCTTTCATTTCATTATAACTCAAGGTCGGCGTGCAAAGAAAAGTGTGTCAGATAGCCTGGGGCTAGTGGATTTTACTATAGGGCTAGTGAATTCTGTTCTTAACTTGCCTGTCTGGCAAGTGAAATTTTTTAAGGCATTCTAATCAAAAAAGAACTGTTATCAACCCGCTCATCATCGGGCTGGTTAAAATGACTTTTGGGCTATTACATGCTAACTACAGCTTGCCTGAATGACTTTCTTTGCTCCCTGAAAGATAGTAATGTAGGATAACATAGAGATGTATACTGGCATGTGATGACTTTTTCTTAGTTCTTTGATGATGTCGAGTACCTTCTGGATGGCCTCAAAGAGAGCCGATCAATATCAACACGTTGCCTTAGTGCACTGGACTTTGCATCACATTGTTCTCTAACATTGTTTAGAGTGAGTCTAAGAGCCCATGGATTTTCACCCAAGATTTTTTCATCCCTTCAAGATGCTCCCTCCGATAAGGTGAGGATTCCAATAAATTGAAACAGTTATCACATTGTCTTAACAAGAATCAATGCCAGTAATGTTTTGTAATAATGTAGGATTTATCCATGGTTCCCAGGAAGTGGTATATTTATCCATTACTGACAATGCCAAAGAGAAGGAGACACGGCCTGATGAGCCACTTGGCTCAAATACAAACTTAACCTTCACCTTTTGCAATGTATGAATTAAGATTATTTATTGAATAAATACAGTTGACTCCCAATAACATGAACCCTCGCTAACTCAGACCAAAATCAATTTCCCCTGGATTTCTGTCATACATTTAATGTAATTTTACCCTTGGTAACTTGAACCCTCGATAGCTCGAACCTCCCACTAACTCGATATAGTTTTTTTCCCCCTCAGATCATTTCTATATAATTTTACCCTTGATAACTCAAACCATGTTTTGAGCCCTTAAAAATTTGGGAAAAACAGTGTACTGGTGTCCGAAACATTGAATTTTGAATTTCCCATTGACGTGTTGTAGGCATATAGTTTACTGGTGGAGGCTGATTTTGTTTGTCACAAATCTAACGTGAAAAAGGTTTACTTCTCAAAACAGTAAAACGCATACTCTATTTAGGCTTTTGCTTTGTTATGTTACATTCTGATTTCTAATCTAGAAGTATCTTTCAATTTTCACTTAGCATTTCTACAATTAACTGTGTTTAAAATATTCACCCTGCAGTAAAAACTATTTTTTTCTTTACTCCCAGGTATTTTCTTTGAGCTCCCAATAACTCGAACTCCCGATAACTCGAACTTTTTTTGATTTCCCGTGAAGGTTCGAGTTATTGAGAGTAGACTGTATGTATGTTGGTGCAGTGACTAGCATTTTTGCACTTTTGCTTGGTTAATACTTTAATTATTTACTCATTCTATTGCCACTCCAGTGCCTTGCTCTTTGTACATCAGCTATAACTTTGATGTTATCTCAAGATCGTCAAAATGCTGACTTGGACAGATTTGCTCTTGGTGAGACCCATTATCATCTGCGTAGTCATGTAGATTGCTCTTCTATTTCTTTCAAAAAAGAGTCGCGTACCATATACCATGCACTTATTGCCTGTTAGTGGACTAACCATGCCCTTCGGCAGTGTCATGAGATAAATTTGACACAGCTTTCAAATAATGTCCAATGTCTTTGTGACAGTAGGGAGTTTTAGCAACGAGGATGGCGATGGCAGCAAAAATGTCGCTATTAAAAGTCTTTGTTTTGTTTCAAAGTTTTGTCCCAATAATTCAGCTCCCTTAAACAAAATGTCAAATGTAGTTAAATAATTATCATTGGAATTGAATTAATGGGCACCTTATTGAAGATTAGAAGAAGAAAGACAAATAATATCATTTGTTGTTGTGTGTTTTCATCCATAAGACTTCCCACGCAGGAATGTCACATTGTAGTGGTTCTTTTTTGATGTCCTTGTTGTTGTCGCCATCATGACCTTTGCTATATCATTAGTTAACATGATCTCTAGGCCACCTTCATAATTGACATACTGGTATGTTAGTGGACTGACTTTATACTCCGGTTTGTTTATCAGAGCTGATAATTAAGTTACTGGCAGTTGACAGCAACAATCAACAGTCCAAGATACTGAGGGATTACAACAAATATGTTACTAAAGTCAGGTTTGTTTTAAGCTCTATTTCTGTTCATTATTAGGCAAAAATATAATGAATGAATTTTAAATTTTAGAGCATTACCCAAAAGACCTTTAGTTAATTGAAGGACAGGAAAGACCTTACCTCAATCTGGGCAGGTAAAAACCCCAGGTCCGATTGCTTGGGGCAAGCAGATTTTGATGCTGGGAAAGTAAAAATAGAAATTTTATCCTTAGCAGTCCGATGAGTCAAATCCTGTAGTTACTCTGTATCTGGCACAGCATTTAATTACTTGTCAATCTAACCTGCAATCAGGCAGTCCTTCTTCCCTTGTGTTTTATAGATAAAAAAAAATACTGCCTGATCGCAGGTTACTAGTCATCTAATTGATACACTTTGTTGTAATCTAGAATTTATTATAGACAGTACCTTAGAGACAAGCAATATTTATAAATGGGGGCAAGTGAAAAATGTAGTTTACTCGCCCACTGGGCAAGTGGATTTCAAATTTTTTTGCTGCCCTGTTAATGACAATCAAATGTTATTATTCCGCAACATGTTTTTGCAGGTAGTATTGATTTTATACCAAATTTGTTTTTGTTTGCTTGTTGTAGAACATTACTAGAAAAACAAGGTGCATCAGATGAATTACTGGCAACTGTGGGTGATGATATCAATGTAAGCCACAGAGTAATTATGCACAGTTTAATCACTTTTTTGCAGATAAATTGGCTGATTATATCTTGAGTGGTTGGGAACATTTTGTGGGCCTTACAGAATTATTGCCACCCACCTATAATAGCTAAGGGACGGACCATTAGAAAAGTTATGGGGGGGGGGGGGGGGGAATTTTCGAGACGCAGGAATTTTTTTTCGTTATCAAATTCCTTGTATGAATTTTTTTTGGCCATAGCATGAATACTTTTTAGGGTTAATTGCATGAATTTTTTTTCATTTATTTAATTTTCCCTTGTGCGAATATATTTTTTGTACTTTGCCCGCTCCCCCATAAGTTTTCTAATGGTCCGTCCCTAATTCTAGCGAATTGTGGGTAACATAGTCATATTATAAATTATTTCCAAATTGAATAAACTGTTGTTGGTGGTGAGAAAAAAATGATACTTTAGCAATAAGTAAAATGCTTATGCTCATTATCCATCAAAACAGAGAAGGTAGTAATGTTGTTCTCATCTTGACTTCAGCCTGCATCTCTGGCTTGCGAGTCCTTGCTGTCATTGACGTCACAGAGAACAGGGGAGTGGTTCAAGGAAGAGATCCGACTTCTGCAAGGACTGGATCATATTATGGACATAGGTAAAGTGATGCCAATTTTCAAACTACTGTGTTTTATGCAATACACATACTTGCACATTTTTTGTAAAATGTAGGTCAAATATGGCAGTTATAATAACAATTATTGATGCCAAAGAGCTTAGTCTTCTTATAAATACCAGTAATAAAATGATAAATATTGAATACAAAGGTTACACAATGCAAGCTCTGCCTTCATACAAGTGGTGCAAAGTACAAGCTCCTTCGTTCATCAATGAATTTGGGCAAAACGTGAATAACACTGGGGCCCTGGTTAGGCAAAGATTATCACCGAGAGAATGTACATTCCTGCTTGTGTCCTTGGTACAACTTGAGATTGATCAAAGTAACAAAAGTAAACATCAGCTCTTTTGGACCTCAAAGTGTTTATCCTGAGACAAAGATGAAGCTCATTGATGGTGAAATATTATCAAGAATGAGATGCAGTGCTTCATCACCAGATGTAACACTGAGAAAAGAAACAAAATGATTTTAGAAGGAGAAATTAAGGTTGCAAAAATGAGCAGTTTTTCATCTGATTTCCAAACGCTCATTAAACATTAATTTCCGTATGAATTATTAATAAGTTTGAGAAGTAAAGGTCAAATTGCAGGACAGTAGTGTAGATGTATTATAAGGGAAGAAATTAAGAGTAAGTTCTTGTTGAATATGTTGCTAAAGTGATGGTACCTTTATTTCCAATACCTACCATTGTTGTTTAGGTGTTAACACTATTGACCAGCTTCTAACAAGATACTCAGATGGCAAAGTACAGTCTGAGCATGTACCAATTTCTAAGCTGAAGAAGATGACAAGATGCATGAAACTACTTGAAAACGTGAGCAATTAATTGATCATAAAAAACAGTAATTTTCGTTTAAAGTGTGCCTTGAGAAAAGCCTAAAGTGACTTTCAGACTGGTCCGTAACTTCATAAGAAACAAAGGAGAATTTGTTACGAGACCACAAGTCTCTTAGGGCTTTTTCCACGCTTTCCTTCAATTGTTTCCTTACAAAACACCCAGGTACTTACTGCTCTAAGCTCAACTTTTTCCGAAGTAGACTTTGAACCTCAAATTTCAATGAAGAGATAAATAGATAATCAAAATGACTGCCAAACCATCACAAACAAATTTGGAGGTGCACGCTGGCTGACAGCCAGGTGAATTAGAAAGAAAATCGAGCTTAAGAAATTATTTATGTTTCCTGCAAATGTTTCATTATCATTGGGATCATAAAGAGGAACTTATTAAAACATGCTCTTTGGCTTGGCAAATTATGGCCAAAAAATTTCTTTGTACTCACCTTGAAGACCAAAATGGTTGCAGCTTGCTGTGCTTGTGCTCTTCAGAACTTGTCCAAACATCTATGTGCATTCCAGATTGAATTGGAATATTTAAGTGTTGGTTTTTGCAGAGAGGAAAACCAGGTAACCCGGAGAAAAACCTCAACCAAAAATCAAGAGAAGGTACCAACAACAAACTCAATGTTCATACAACGTCACTGTTGCAGGTCACATTGGTTTAAGGCAAGAGCTCTCACCTGACTGTACACCAGTCCTTTGCTCCCCTAAACTGTATGCCAGGCCTTTGGTGTTAACATTTGTTTCATTTACTTATGATCTTATGCTGATAGGTTACAATCCAGAACTCAAGTAATCAGCAATACATTATAAGTTACGAGAAAGGTTATTTTGTCTCTGCATTGGTCAGGTAAGGCAGATTCTCTGTGGATAAATGGTGTATGAAGATTTTCATAATCTTCTTACTGTTAATAATTATTATAAATAGTAAGAAGATCATGTAAATAATGTTAATGTTCTGTGCTAAGTGAGCAAGAACTGGGGCTAGACTATCAAAGTTCATTTTTAGTGTTGTGGCCTGATAGCAAACTTAAAAGTGTCATGTTTCGAACAGAACAATGATTTTTGTGGTTTTCATGTACATTATTTTAATGTCAGCTTCTTGGTATATTTATACTCAGTGAACAAGCTTGGACAAACATTCTTTGTTATTAAATCCTGCAAAAACATACTGTTCTGTTTGGTGATTTTGTTTGTCTCAGCTCGATCCAATAAGTTAAGCTAAATAGTTAATACTGTTTGGTTATTTTCCAGGTTATTACAACTATGTCTCAATGCCCTGAACAATGGCATCTCACAAAAGAAAGTCAAGGTGAAACCAGACAAAGCTTTTGAAGATTGCTTTTTCAGTATTCTGAAAGTTTTCTTGAATCTTACTCACAACTTTGGTAAGTCCACTTGCAACTTGGATTTCAGTGAAACTGCATCAAAGATTTTCTTGGTCCCTTTTTCTTGCAAATAAAATGCTTCAATTTTAAAGATTCAAGTCTCATATCTGATTTCCAGAACCATAATTTTCTTCACACCCATTTGCCAACCAAAGATCATACCATCCTCCTCAGTTCTTTAAGATCACCTGCATATCAGTCCCAAGCCCCCTGCAATCAAATGTGTGACTAACACCCCTGCTCCCTGGTCCAACTTATTCCAACTGAGCTAAACTAGGTTCCATTCAATGATTAACACATTTTTAGTAGCCTAAGTACCATGGAGTACTGTGGAGTATTTGTTTTGAGTTATTGATGATCAAGGTTGTAAGAGGTAAATGAGGGGAGTTACCTGTTTCCCCCACCCTGTCCCCCTCCATCCCCACCCTGCCCCCTGTGTTATGTTATGTGTTGTGTATCTTTTTTTTTTCCTTAGCAGTTAAGAACATAGCACAGTGTTAAAGTTTTGATAATGTGTTTAAGATACAGCAATATCCATCGTCTTATCAAGAATGTTTTAAGTACCATGAATTCTGTAGATACTTGGTGGAAAATACCAAGAACTTAAACTAAGCTAGAGTGATTATGTTTCGCATTTTAGCCAAAAATGGTCATTTTTGTGAGGTTCCGTGTATTTATTATTCATTATGATTTAAAAATAAAAGTTATCCTTGGCAAAACCATTCCTCTTGACCTACACCATCTATGAACAGTACTCGAAAACTTGTTCTTGTAGAGGCAGGCAGCTCATGTATTGGACAGCAAGAAGGTTTCCTTTCTTCTCTTCTCTTGACTGTTTTACAGGTTAGTAACACCTCAACAAGCATTTGGAAGAAAACATTAATGTTACCATACTTGTAATTTGATAATAAAATTATTAGTTTCAGTTGACAAGCATTCTTTCACCTTTTTGGCTTTTAGAAGTGATGCTGCATCATAATGTTGTAAATTTAATGAAAATGAAGAAATGATCATCGCAGTGAACACAATTTATGCAATTTCGTAAAGAAGCCTGAAAAAAATTCAGGACTTCAACAGGGTTTGAACCCATGACCCCGCAATACTCTACCCACTGAGCTATGAAGCCACTGACGTTGGGAGCATCTCAATTGTAAATTTGGTTACTAATTTTTTGGTATCATAAGAGCAGTCCATAGAGGTGTTATATTGTAGGCAGAACTGTAATTTATTACAATCAATTCTCTGTAAGACAGATGCCTTTATGACTGGCACTATCTGTCCGTCTATAGAAAGTCAACTTAAAGGAGCAAAGAAAGACAGACCAACTGGAGGTGTCTATTTGAGCAAGGTGTCCATCTTATAGAGGTGTCCCTTAGGAGAGAGTTTACTGTAATGCAAGAAAAATGTCACTGCATAAACAAAGTAAAAGTCAGTTATAACATCGAACTGCATGTTGGTGTCACCATCCATTTTCAAATTTAAATTTGCAATGGATGACTGTTTTGTTATTTTGTTATTATGTGCCATTTTTAACACAAACATTATGATTTGTCTTTGTTATTTAAGTTGCCACAGTTTGTTGCTGAGAGTAAAATGTTTGACCTGCACTTGCTGGTAAGTGTTTATTTGTCCATTCAAGAAAAAGTGTAAGGCTGTGATCAAGTATCATTTCATTAAAAATGTTATTATAAAAAGTTTGTCATTTAGTACATTTTTTTGATTTGTTATTTCAGAGTTTGGAGCTCTTGTACAACATTGTTGAAGATAGTAAACAGAACATTGCCACCCTGGTGCAGCTACGTACCTCCCCCTGTCTTGAGAGTCAAGAGGTAGATAATCAGGGGGACAAGATCAGTGCTATTGAGGCTCTTGTGCAATTGTTCCTCATTAGAGAGAAAGCTGCTAGAAATACAGATGAGATGACGTCAGGTTTATCAACTGAAGGTAACGCCTTAAACCCCTAACGGTGACTAAAATCTTATTTCTCCAAGCCTGCAGTGCAGGATTATTTTTGGCGGACGAAAGCTGCTTGTTTATGTTCATATTGTTGTAGCTGCCATCTTGGATTTTATGACGGAGGAAGACAGGGGAGAGTAGAAATAGTAACCCTTAACTCTTTTGGAGTTTCAACATGGCACTTCTGCAACCAAAAACAATTGTGCGCCTGAAGAAAACGCCTGCACTGCAGGCTATATTTCTCCTTAAAAATGCCCCGCTTAATTAATCTAAAGGTCATGAGAGAAAAGGAAAATAATATTCACAGAGTTGTTGATTGTTAATCAAATTCTTCTCACTATTACCATAGAAACTGTATGAAGAACAGTATTACAATGTCTGTTGATATCAGGAATGGTTTAAACGGTTTTTAAACCACTTTGGTGGGTTGAGTACTGACCTGTGATGACAACAGGTCTGACATTTTATAGAAAAGTTTTTTATATCACAGAAAATAAAGTCTACAATACTGGCTTAGTGCTCAGGTTTCTGAACAGATGGAGTAAATTGTTTGCCTTTTTTTCCTTGTTTGACTTAAACTGATTCCTGGAGTGTGTTTCATCTACTAATCAACTGGTCTTTTTTTATTGATTAGAGGAGAGCAGTCAAGACTCCCTGAAACAGACCAAAGATGGGGGTTGGATTTGTGGAGAAGACATTGATGTTTCTGTAGACGAAGGAAGCAAAAACGACACTGAAATACAAGAAGAAGTGCTGCCACTTGAAGTGCAGCTTGGCAAAGGTGAGGGCTGAGTTTTTGGTGCCTGCATTCTGTTTTATTGATGGTTTCTTGTTGTCGCAGATGGTGCAACCACAAAATGATATATACCAGTAATATTTTTCAAATACCACACAGTGTAGGGCTCAAAAACAGACTTAGATTTCAGCTCTTACATTTTATAATTCATTGTTTCCATTTCATGAGAGATTTATTCTGACTGGTGAGTTTTTTTTTTTTTCTGTGTAGCTCTACAAAAAGCTGGCGAGCACATGGAAGACAGCGTTGTGGCTGCATATGTCTCACTTCTCCTTGGTTGCATATTACAAGATAATGAGGTGAGGCTGTGGTTATTAATCAATAAAATATCAAAATAAAATCTTAACATTGATATAACATATGTTGCTCTTGTTTGATGATACCAGTAGTTTGAGAATGTCCTTGCGATTATGCTCAATTTAATTTTTCTTTGTTTCCACCATTATCATATTTAACCAAAAAACAAGGAAAATAACTTAACCAAGGATAAAAGAATACTGAACCACTCATCTAACACACCATAGCTACTGATATAGTAAAGAAAAACTAAAACTAAAATTCTTAAAATTTGTCACAGGCAAACCAAAGCTTTATCCGTGGTCTGTTGCCCGATGGAGATTTTTCCTTGCTTGTTATTGTTTTAAGAAAATTTCTCCGCTTCATTAAACTCACAGTGAGTACTATTTTATTATGTTGCATTTACTTGATTTCTGTGAACTGTTATTTAAGGGGGCTCAAAATCATGGTTGGTTAACAGACAACATCTGGCCAGAATGGCGTCTTGACCAGCCAACAACTCTGCTTGCCAGTCATGTTGGAGGTGCACACAGACTCTTATGTCATGGACAAACAGCCAAATCCTCACCTGCAAATTTTAGATTTTGTCTCTTTGTAAAAATAGAATCATGTTCACTAACAGAAAATTACAGAACGATTAGCTTACTTTTTTTCCAAGTTTTGACTGGTCAGAAAATAAGATTTGACCAAGCAAACATTTTTTTGGCCCGTCATCGTGTCAGGCCACTGTCCAAAATTTATTTTGAGCCCTGACTGAGGTAATCCAAATTCCTGTGTTTCTTAATACTTATGGTGCATGAGGTCTTGAGGCTTATTTCACTCTGTGAGAAGTAACATTTACATAACCTTAACTCACCAGGACTTTTTATGTTTTGCGTCCTGCCAAGTCCCAAAAGTGGCTAACATCAATTTTCTCCCAACAATTTCAAAACATCATCAGGAGTAAAGGTTGGGAAAACTACATGTAACCTGTGTTACACAGTTTTATTGGGATGTTAATTCGGTGGAGTGCCTGTAAACTACCGGTAGCTTGAGCACTTAACCCTTTAAGCCCCAAGATCCAAATACAAATTCTCCAGACTGATCTCCATACAATTGTTTTAAGAATAGTTGAGAGAATTTGGTTTAAGATCATAGCATTCTCTCTTTGGTAATCAATTTAGTGATTCTCATGACCTTTACTCTTGATGATCTGCTGATGTTGTTAGGAGAAAATTGATGTTGGTCACTCTTTACACTTAAAGGGTTAATTAATTTTACTTGTGTTTTTATGATGTTTTCAGAGCGGTACAAGTGGACATGCCATTGAGAAAATTGTTAAAGTCTTGGAAAGTTGCCGATGAGAACTGAAGAGCCATGCAGAAGAACAATAAACTTACAGTTTAAGCTTAGTGATAATAATTATTGATAATTATTATTGATATTATAAGTATTACACTGTGTGTTTATACTGTACATATTTGATATTATTTGTTTCATAACTGGGATGTGGAAGTCTTTAACAAGTACAAAAGTGAAAACAGACTTTGCAAAAGTGAATGGGAATATTACAATTATGATAGTGTTGTATATATTTAACTTAATTATGTGACTAGTTTGCCTGTGTCATTCATCGCCACCTTTGAAATTTTGGTTTAAATTTGAAACAGAGAACAATACTTTGCAATCCTACAGAAGTTGATTGTGAATGGGATGTATTTAATAAGTTATAGATCGGAAACTGACTTTTTTCACAAATTTACAACAGCTTCATTACAATGATAATCCTGGTAAGTGGAGCAAAGCTCTAAAAAGAATGATATTTAACATAGTAGAAGTGTGACGTCCTATATTCACTTGGCAAACCATTGCTTTAAGGAATGACCAATTTAGTAATGTTATTAATGCTGGCCATTTTAAAATTTTTCATTAGTTATTCAGATCCCATTGTCTCAGACACAAAGTATAGACTTTGTTTTTACATTTTCAGTTATAGGGTTGAAAGTGGAAAAAGAGTTTATGACAATAATTTCACTTTCCTAAACCACACATTCATTATACCACGGTCGCGCTACTTAGATTCTACAATATATAACAATAATAATGTTATTATTATTATTATGATTATTATTATTATTAATGGAAGACCCTCTAACAACATAGGTGCTCAACATAGCACAACATAGGTGGATTTGATAAGGACTTTAAAAATTTTCAAACTGTTGTAAAATATTTCCTTTTATTACAGGGCTCAAATCTCCTTTTAATTCATAACAGGTAATTTGAGCCCTTAAATGGGGAAGGGAAAGATTTAACAACAGTTTAAAAATTTCAGAATTTACAAGGACTTGTATGGAAAACCACTCAAGCATGACTGGGTGGCAAGAGTTGTTTTTCTCATACAAATCCCTGTAATTTTTGGCGGCCTTTGCAATTGCCAGTTTTGAGATATGCAACAGAAAATTTACAGGTTACCTAATTTTAATATGCTCTTTCAGCTCATGCTAACAAAATTTTTCAAAAGCAAACTGTTTTCGTGTTTACCAAAAGTTGATCGGACAATCAACTGATGCAAAAGACCTGTTGTTAGCTGTTCTAAATCCAATGCATAAGTTTCAAGTTTTTAATAACATGTAAATATCTTTTAGCATTCAAAACCACTAAAAAATTGATGCAGCCCCCCCAAAATTTTTTGCATGAAAATATAAACTTTGACATGTTTGCATGTTATTGAATGGAATGCAAAACAATTTTTCTTCCACTAATGATTTCTTTTCACAACACTTTTAAGTACTTACTATAAGCCATGGAAATGAGAGCTGAAACTACCATGTTTGCATCATTGTTATTGAAAGGCAAAAAACCCAGCTTACTACTGTTTGTTACAATCATTTATTTCTGCAGTACTTAGTGTTAATAAAAATTCAATATCATCGTCAGTCTCTGTGTACATGTGGTCATCATTGCTTTAACTGATTTAATATTCATGACATCTTGATCATTCAGATCATTTTTCTTTTTCAGTGTGGATTACAGGAGTTCTCCTACCTTTGTGCCCCAGTCTCAATAAATTGTTTAAGACTATGATAAATGTAAACACTTCTACTTGTTTTTTTTTTTTTTGTATCTTTATTAAAAATAATGGGAAAAAAAACACACAAGAAGAAGTGGTTGCAGTAACTCTCTCTAAGGGAGTCAAAAAGTGACCAAAGAAAGGCAGACACAAACAGTTAGATTTCGTTTTAGTGGGGTTGGGGTGTCCATCTTTTAAAAGCATCCGTTTAGGAAGAGTTTGACTCTAGAACATAACATGCAAATTCTTCATGTTGTTCCCCATACACTGATGGCACCATTAAGAGGATTTTGTCATACAAGTCCAAACATTTTATCTGGTACTACTTTTAAAAGGCATTTTAACTGATTAGGTGTTATGAGGAGAATTTGGATGCTGATGAGACTCTGTGTGGGTATTTGCGACCAGGTTCAAGTTGTAACAAATGCTAAAGCAACAATTTAAATACTGTTCTTTTCAAAAACAAGTGAACTCTAAGGTTCAAAAGCCACCTTACGTTTTTCGCTGCTATCAATCATAATTACGATCACAAGCAACAAACCTTGAAACACAAACACAAATTGAATCAAAATGCACCAATCACAAACCATGACCTTTTGAACCCACTGAAGTAAACTTCTGTTTCCTAAGAGGTCTGCTATTAAAGATGATAGACAGAAGTGAAAAACGCAAACGTCAGTTGGCTTTTGAACTTCGGAATTTGCGTGTTTATGAAAAGCGCAGCAACAATGATTGCATTATGACAAATAGTTTTTTTCAACCTCCTTAACCATGGCAAGTCTTGCTTCTCCACATAAATGAAACATTTTTATAGGTCATTAGGGGGAATAAACCCATATTCTCTATTTGGCCTCTGCCAAAAAAATTCCTTAGATTTTTTTAATAGTCCATAGCAATCCTCCAAGCACCAGTGCATTGTGGGTTGGTTTCTCTACAGTACTCTTTTACTGAACTAGCTTTCAGCCAGGAGTTCCCCTCTCCTACCACCTCAAGCTGAGTCTCTTCATGACATATCTTATTGTGTGGTTCCAGAAAATATCCATACCCCCCCCACGGAAGACCATTGGAAATTCCGAGGGGGAGGGGGGGTTCAAAGGCAGTAATTTCCGAGGGGTATGGGGGGTTCATGGGAAACTATTTTCCAAGGGGTGAGAGACCATGTACAAAACATTGAAAGCAACGTACGATCGATCTCAAGCACAAAAACATACCTACGTACGTTGTTTTGAAAAAAAAGTCGGTACTCCTGGCCATTGACATGAGGTTAACATCATTAGCTTTAATGTTTCTGTTTTTCTTTGAGTTCGCTAGCGCTACAATCTCCAGAAGAACGATGTGTCTTTGGAACGAAGTCGAAAACGATTGAAAATGGCGGACATAACTGGAGTCTTCTCTTCGTCTCGTCTTCGTCCGACCGACATTAAAGTGCTTTCACTTCTGTTCACTGAGTATCCCTTTTCGCTTCCTTGACATGCATGACACACATTTTTGATAGGTTTCATGTTTTATCAGCGTTTACTGTGCGTGGAAACTCATGAAAAATGCGATGAGACGAGAATACTTTCGTTCCCATTTCTTGCTCGACCTTCACAAGGCCCGGCTACCTGGCTAGTAAATTCTGCAATCGTGACGACGTTCACGAAATCTAGCGCATTGGCATGTACGTGTTGGTGAAGTTTTCGGCCCTTAAATAATAGTCAACCTGAAGAAACTGACAAAATCTGTAGAAATAAAAACAGCCAGACAGGAACCTTGTAAGTTTCTGGGTTTTTCTTGCTACCGTTTGCAAAGTTGTTTAAGCGGGTGAAACTTACATTTTCTTCATAACGTTCGTGTCGCAGTAAACACAAAAACGTAAAACAATCGACGTTTAAACTTTGCAAACCAAATGTTTAAGCTTAATTTATAAACTTACAAAAAAACAACACAGACATAATTTGCAAACGTGATGGCGAAAAAGCTAAAAGTTTGGCTGAATAATAAACTTAACAAACGTTTACGCTGCACTGTTGTAATAAAATTCTTCCGTATTTTCATAACTGAGTTAGTATTAACTTTCTTTGTTTTTAAGTGCCCAAACTACTTTGAATTTCTAAAGTGTGGTAAGCGAAGTCCCCATTTTAAAATTCTGGAAATTCCTGGGGGGAGGGGGGGTCATCAAAGACCCCCTGGAACGGAAAATCCTGGGGGGTGGGGGGGTGCAAATCAAAGTGTCTTCCGTGGTGGGGGTATGGATATTTTCTGGAACCACACATTATACAATACTCTGGGAATTGTTTGCAGATAGTCATTATAAAACAAATTCTTCTCATCAGCACCATGGGAAATATATAGAGAACAGTGTGGAGAAATTAAACCTGAATCCATCACAGATGTAATCTAACACAGGTCAGCAAAGTAGTGCATCCTTGTTCTGGACCCCAATAGACTCATTGACTTTTTGATAGTGTGTTTTGAATTTCCTCCAGACCTGATGGGCAAATTGAGAAAGGCTTTTTTAACAGGCCAATCATAGTTATTAGAGGAGACTGGTTATGAAGAGCAGCAAAAATCAATTATAAAAACAACAGTGCTACAGTTTACGCTGGAGGCTCCCTGAAGGTGCACAATCCTTTTGCTTGCTTTTGGCAAATAATTTTGCGATGGAATAAATTAAGGCAAAGTTTTTATTGGTCAATACGATCAAATTGATAGGAATGCTCTTGAATGTTGTGCACTTTCAGGTCCACAAAAACATATCAACAAAGGAATCTGACAGGTTTCATAACCAATCCACTCTATTAACTATGGGCCAAGTAAGGTGCATACTCAAATCTTCGTACACAGGTTGAGGCCCAGAACAATGCTTTTGGCTCTGTTTCACAAAAGGATTTAGCCAGAAGTTTAGTTCCCTCTGTACGTGGCACCAGCTAGAAGCATGTTAATGTTAGAGGATAAATGTTAGTTCAAAGGCAGTTCTCACTGAACTTGATAAACACCGTATATATCTTAGCAGAACCACGGTTGCTCCAATCAAGGCCAACCAAAGTGTGTTTTCGGGCGTACATGAATTTCAAGTGTTATTTTTTTCAGTTCCAAAATATTCGCACAGTATTCAGGCAAAGCGTTTAGATGAATATGTTTTAAAGCAACATGGATCATTATTTTCCTTTCTGCGACACGATTCGCTTGTTCATACATGCCGGCCTTGTTGCATGATAAACCATACAACACCCACCAATAAAACTCCACGAAGTCCGAACAACACCAGCGCAAGTATTAATGACACAGACATGATTGGTTCAACGACATATTGGCCAAGATTCCAGCGAGGAAATCCCGCTGTTAGTAATCGATTGTTTAGTTGAGTAAATAAGCCCCCTTCTTGCCCATTTGGATTTTGCTGATCATGTGTTCCATACGTCCATTGCTGTTGTTGTGATTGCCCTTGTTGTCTTTCTTGCCTCCTTCCCCGATTTCTATATTCCTGGGCCCGAGGGTCACTATCAGCTACGATTTCTCCATTTATTATCGTAACCATCACCGCGTTTTTGGTCTTTTTGAGAAATCGTCAATGGCAAAAATCTAAAATGGCGACGAAACAGAGGAAGACTGGAAAGAAGGATAGAAGGTCTGAGGTCATGTATTGTGAAACGAAATGTCTACGCGTTGGAAACCACAGGAATCCCAAACTTACGCAACCTGCCGCACTGCTAATACGGCGGACAAAAAGGAGCACATATTTCGAACGATCGATATTGCAACTTATTGATCCGTTGGTTTTCTACTGGTAAGAGACATAGAAAGTCCCCCAAAATCTTCATTTTTCAAAAAATATTAAATTATAAATTCTAACTAGTTAAAATCTGGCTGAATTTTTCAAAAGGCTGCTGCACACATTTTCTGATAATAGTTCAGAAATTATCATATCTCAAAGAAGCCCTCCCAAAAATAGCAGTGTAATCATTGCTTTCGTTTTTCTTCGTTCTCTCCCTCCTTTCCTGGCGTGATTTTTATACTCGTTGACCCTAAAAAAATCCCATTTTGACCCTTACATCATCCTGATAGTCTGGTCAACTGCAGGTTATCATTTCCAGTAGGCATGTGGTTTGAATATCCAATGAGAAAAAGTTACACTTCTTCTCAACACCTTAACTCTAATCTTAAATTCAAAAAAGGTCGTCAAACAAAAATTTCAAAACCCCAAAAGACACCTTTTGACTAACAAATACTTGAAAATGTCAACTCCAGCCTTGCCTTCATCTATTTTTGTTAAATGGGCTATTCCTCTTCCATCACCTCAACTACAATGTTTCAGTACAAAAACATTTGTCACAGTCAAACATTATGTCCTTAATATTTGTTTATTTTTCACGTAAAAATACTAACACAAGCCTTTAGGAAACTATGTTTTTTAAACATAATGAAACAATATATCTTAATCAAATAAAATTAGTCATAAAATAACAAAGATTTAATAAGGTATTAACATAATAAAAAAATCTTTTCAGTATATTACATTTTCGTAATGAGAATTAATAATATAGAGCTACCTAATTATGTGACTTTTTCTTAAATTTGCTTAAAAAATTATTAAAAGTTATTAACAATTTTCTAAACGACAACAGTACCTTGTGATCAGTATGAAGTTAATATAGAGGACATTACATGGCCGCGTGGGGATACAAATTTTATCTTCGAGTGCTGAAAGTATCTCTCACGAGTGAGCGAAGCAAACAAGTGAGAGAGACTTTCAGCACAACAAGATAAAATTCGTATCCCCAAGCAGCCATGTAATGTTCTGTTTATTTTATAGATACTGGTGAAATTCCTACATAAAACACAACTTTTTTTAAAATTCATTTTTGAAACAGCAAAATAGTGCAATTAAAGTTGTCACCCATCGTAAAATACCTGTCACAAAAATGTTATGAAACTCAGATATAAAGATATAATGGAACCAGCCGCGCGCCTGAGCAGGAAGCTCTCTTCTACTTAGCTAATCATGTAAGTAACCATGGCGACAACAATATCCTCACACGTGAAAGATAATAAAAAAAAAGAAAAATAGTATCTTCACTGCGCGCGATGAAGATGATTTTTTAGTAAAAAGAAAAAATCTTTTATTTCATCAGTATTTATATAATAAAATGATTTACATACTACTAATCACTGGTAGAGATAATCAGATCAATATAATTTCTCATGTACAGCCCTCCTAGCAACAATATTATGTTACTATGACACCTGCCTTTGTTGCTTCATATATACTTACTAAGACATCCTTTCTAAAGGTCTAGACCAAATTAAGAATAATTATTATTACTTAGATCAAACACATTCACAGCAAAATCCAGTGGTAAATCCAGACCTTTATGTAAGTGAAGGGCCTGCTAAGTCAGATCCTAAGAAAGGGTTCTCACAAACAAAAATAATTTTTCTCAGCCCTGCAGGCCTTTGTTTGCCTTAAAAGTGTGGTAGGAGCCTCGGCGCCCTGTGTACACAGATCCACCACAGCAGACAATCAAAACAGCAATATAGCAAGCTGACAAAGAGGGCAAACCTGCAACTATTGCCCTTAATTTAGTACTTTTGAGTCAGCCGGGAACTTAAAACTACCAAAACTAAAACTGGCAATAATAATGCTTCGAAAATTTTAGCAGCAAAACAAAAACATTACCATAACATAATTACCCTGGCCCTAAAGGTTCTCTTTCTTCTTTCTTCATACTTAACAAGCTCAAAGCCACTTTGTGGCAAACAAGTTAGAAAAGAGAAATAGAAACACAAACCTTCTGGGACCAAGGTATAGCATGATGGCTAGTTTGGACTTTGCTTTGTTAAAGACTGTTTGTCATGTTAGAGATGTGACCATCTTATAGACAGTTTTAAAAAACTCACAAAAAGCAAATAAAAATGACTAGAACAAGCCAACTTTGTTAAAGCAATGTCCACCTCAGAACGGAACCTCAGGCACCCATCCGATTGGCCATGGGGTGTGGTGTTTACTTTGTGAAAACTGAGGCTGTTCCACAAAAGAACTAAAAAATTAAGACTAGCCTTGTTTTGGCAATTACTGAATATTATTTGTGCCTGACAACATTCATTTTTAAAATAATAAATATTTTGTGTGAAAATTTGGATTGTCACTGAAACAAATGACACTTACAGTTTCACATCAGTCTTCCCTGTGTTGGACAAACTGGTACAAGCTATGTCAAATGAATGCCAGTTGTTACAATCAGTAAAAATCCACTATATATCGTTCTTCCTGATAATTTTGTGGTCAGACATTCCAACACACCTTACGTAACTATAGGGAGCCTCACAGTTTTAGTAACTGCCTTGTACTCTCCTAAGAAAAGTGAACTTGTGAGTTCTGGTCAAAGGAAAAAAAAATAAGGAATAACATTACTGACAATGTATGTAAGTTGCTTTTTAGAAATAAGTGGTAAGGCCAATCATAAAAATGCTGTAAAAAAAACATCTTACAGTGTTAAGTCATCTTCCTCTCGTCACTGAAATATAGACAGACTAACTTGATAATGCCCTTTGGACCAGTTCTATTATCATAAATACTACGAATACTATGTGGTTCTGAAATGAAAACTGGATTTCAGAGAATAATGGAAAATCTCAAATGAAAAGGAGCTCACCTTAGCAAGACCACTTCAAGGGTGATTTTGTGCCTAAAATTATTTACTTATTTTGGCAATTTTCAAGTCTCCCAATTTTCATTCCTTTAATGTTGGAATGTCTGTAATGGTCAAACACAAAGCTCTTTCATATGAGTATTAATCCACTGCTTACTATTTTAAACATCTAAATCCTGTGCCCAGCACAGCCTCATAAAATAAAAACTTGCAGGTTTTTAGTTGTATTTCAGAGCTCATCATTTCGTATAAATCTGTTTCCTTCAGAGTGCTTGCCAAAGTAGATGTATCTGCAGCGTCCAAAGGTACCTTTGTGGTCTCCAGGAGCCATGGTGTTGCTCGGTAGCGGGCTGTAGGGTGATTTTTCTTCTGTGCTCTCAAGCATCTGAGAAGTCTGTTGATCCAAAAACAAAACACTATAATCTAATCTGCATTGAAATGATCAAGGTTGCCTGGTGCCTAGTTTCACTGTTAATAACTTCAAGATTTGTAAAGGATTTAATTTATGATGTTTATATGTCTAATTTTATTTTTTATGAATTGTTTATATTTCCATTTAATGACTTTTGACCTTAATTTACTATTCGCCAACTACAGTTTGACAGTTGAAATATACACTGTACTGTTTATTTAATATGCTGTACAAGATCGTTCTTATGCTGCACTGTGTGATTCTTCTGTAAAAAAACAGTTCTTTACCGACAGAACTGCTAGTCATTCTTTACAATGTGGGTTGATCTACTTTTCAGCCTTTGTCTAGTTACAGGTCAAATTTAATGTCAGGTTAATTATGTCTTAGCCTAGATTAATTCTCAATTTCCCTTGTCCTCAAACCCTAGTCAGAAGACAAAGAATTTGACAATTATTCTAGGTTAAAAAATTTTTAACCTGTAATTAAATATGAGTCTGTGAAACATCTATAAATCAAGAATTAAAATACATAATCGAGCATCTTCACTGACCATCTCATTGGCTGAAGGAGCCACAATCTTCATGTAAGATCCTACTCTTTGAGCTTCCTCTCTCTCCTTACTTCTAACAGGCCTTGAGTCAAGAAATGTTAAGTTCGGAAGGCGGTAAAGGACATAATATCTGTCAGTAAACAAAAAATCAATGAGCAACATGCATTTAAATTCTGTTTGGCAAATATTGTTTATATCACAAGGGAGAGTGTGATCTGGGTGGTAGGATCTGATTGAAAAAAAAAAACTTGACAGCTGCAGCACTAAGGTCAGGAATTTTGTCAGCTGGCATGAACAGAAGGAACTTCTATAAAGGGAACAGAAGAATAAACTTTCACGATAAAAACATGAACACAGTCTAAATTTAGTACATATGGAGGGTAAGGACGACTATGTTAACATTTTTAAATTTCCTGAAAAGGTTTGTTATACGACAAAAATGTAATAATTGCTGCAATCTGTGACATCAATGAAACCCCACAAAATGTGGAAAGATACTACTGGTACTAGAGCAGGAAGAAGTTTCAAGGAGTCATTTAGGGCCTTGGAAGAAAATTCTAACATTTCAAGAATCCAGCAATTCCAGGAGAATTACAAGCTTTTCTGCAATGTATACCAAATCAGAAAGATACCTGTAACGCTGATAGTCCTCCTCATCTCTGTGAAGTGATGACAACTCATTTGGACAGGCCTGGTTACTTAACAGACTGAGGTATTTAAGAGAAGGCAAGTTGTGAGCAATCTTATCCAACAGAACCTCTAGATTGGCTATGTAGTGATATTAAGGACAATATTATCCATCTGTCTTACTTAATAAGGCCTTCCAAGATACATTAAAATGGATTAAAATAATCAACAAAATATAAACTTTCTGGAACAAGCTAAATGTGAATCCTAAAATAAAGCAATGCCTTTAATCAGTTGACGTAAAGTCATAATATGGGTAGTGTCTCCAAGATCATTTCAGTTCTACTTCTGAAACAATCACGTAGGTGTTTTCATCTATGAAATTCCCTCTGAGTGCCTTGGTTTTGCTGTAAGTTACTGCAGTGTAAACACAAGAAAATTACTGATAAAAAGTGAATTAGGCTGAGGAAGGGTTGGTAAGAAGTCGACTCAAACTTGAAAAAATGAGGCAGAAGAGTTCAAGTTTGAGAGAGTTGTGTGGGAACAATCAATCCAAAACTACTGATTATGGTTTGCTAACACCTTGAACACAGCATTATTCAAAGGTCATTTTGAGCATATAAACCTTCATATTCTAGCTTACGCAAAAACTTGGAAGAACTGTTATGGCACAGATTGTCCCGTTAAGACTAAAAATTGAAAAGGATATTCTATTCTTGTTTAATGTGAGAGTGTGAAGTTTGGTCAACTGAGGAATTTCCACATCATCCCCCAGTTGATTGTTGTCAAGAATAAGTTCTTCCAGATTTTCAAAACCCTGGAGGCCTTTGAGAGATCTGAAAAGGAAATAAAAACATCACAACTAATAATATTAATCAATACAAATTATCTTATAACTATTTAAAGAAAAGAATAAAAGAACTAGACAGAAGTAGTTTTATTATCACAAGTATGCTATCATAGGCATACAGTGGACAAATGCACCAATCATAAACTATACTACACTTGAGATTTCAACATAGTTCAGATTACCTTTTTTAAACAAATTTACATAAAAATCATTTACATACTTCTAGTTAAATATTGTAAGAACATCAGTCTTTGGTATTTTATAAGCAGGTGATCTTGGCTTATCTTCCCCCCTTCTCATAATCTAAGGAATATGTTTAAACATAGGCCTTAACTTTGCAAGAGACTTGATTATAACAGAGGTCTTAATTGATAGGGAAAATTACACTCATCCAATTATATCAGGGCTCAAAATAACGGCCAGTCAACAGACAATGTCCGAACTTTATGTAAAAATAAGTTTCTATAACCACCTCAGCTGATTATAGCTCAAGTCTAATATCTTGACCACTTTTCCATATTTACTTCCAATGATTCCTGGTATACTCTCAGCTTCTTGTCCAACAAAAGATAACTGAAAATGAACAAAAAGATTAATGCTGTGCATAAATACAACCCCATTGACTTACAAATTTGTTTATATCATGTGTTATAAAATGCATTGTATAGAAAACACAACATATGGCAGACAAGGTAGCAATTGTGGTTAGACACATTGCCAATAAATGGGTGTTCAGAGGGTACCAGAGAAAACTGTGGGAGCACAAGCGAGTGTGGAATGTAACCATGACAACCCTGTGAATGGCAACCACCACACACTGTAACACGGGAGAGTTTTCAGATAATTAACAAAACATATCCCTGGAGAGGGGAGGGCTGGGAGAAAAAAGGGCTTTAACAAATGCATATGAAAGAAAAAATGAGTGAAATTATTTTACCTAAAGACTATAAAAAGCCCTAAGACTACCCCACATATGATAAGTGATGGATCAGCATCGTCTTGTGTTTAACCTCCTTTTAGTTACATTCAGCCCCATAATATTATAAGTCAAACCTTGAACTACCAGTCAGGATATAGCTTATAAAGAGGCTGTTAAGAAACTGTATTTTAAAAATAACTATCACATTGTGCTCATCTTTTAAAAGAAAAAATGTACATGCAACAAATCCATGCTTTCTGATTGGCTAAAAAGTTTGTTGGGTAGCTACGGTAACATATGGATTAAATATGTTGGGAAAATTCCAGGTAATGGAGGATTTACCATCCCAGATTTGCTGTCTATTAAAAACACAGTCATAGTCAATTACAGGGACAAAAGAGGAAAATCTAGAGAAGAATTTCTATTTTCTAAATGTGTCTCAGATTTCTGCCATGATGGATAGACAACTCAGATTTTTATTATTGGGAAGTGGGTGATTGGTCAATGATGATTTTAACTTGGTACCAATCCTCTACTCCATGACTTGGTTTCAATCAACCCCTTTATAAATCAAAATAGTACCCATGACAGGCTCTACGGTTTTTCCCACATACTTACCAAATGTTTGATACATGGTAATTATTGCAATATTATATATCAATTTCTAACGTGTCATAATCAGTTGCGAGTATTTGCACTTCCTTTTATTCTTTTGCTAACTTATACGATGAAAGCAATCACCTTGTGTTGCAAATGTTATTTTCATGAGAACTGATATTCAACAATTATTATTAAATATCAGTTCTCATGAAAATAACATTTGCAACACAAGGTGATTGCTTTTGGTTCATTTCCTGAAGTTATGGCCATATCTCTTTCAATTTATTTTGTTCATGAACAGAAGTATTATTTAGTTTTAATAATAGATACAATCTTAAAAGCGTAACTTGTACATTTATAGGGTGTAGTCATGCAGTAAAAACATTACATTTCACAAACACTGCCATTGGAATTTTAATTTAGCTTAAGACCTCAGCAAGCTAAGAACATGTGATCAATCAAAGAATTATGAGTCCAAATAGCAATATCATAGTTGAAAAAAGTCTCCACAAAGAAATACCAAGAAAAGTTTTTTTAAAATTGCCCTTTTTATAGAAAATCAAACGCAAATATTTCAGCTAACAAAATCATATGACACGTTCACGCTGTTTCACGCGGCCGCGAAACATACCAGCATGTGTATGTGCATAAAATTCAAGTAAAATACCATCAAATATTACAGTGTCATAGTTCATTTGAAAGCTATTCAAGCATCACAGTACATTGGTCTATTACCTGGGAGTCCTTAAGAACTACGGATACTTCAGTGGAGTCCATCGTGGCTGAAAACTTTATCACTACAACCGAACTACACGAACAAATCACCACACATCGCCATGGCCTCAGGTTTTGGACTGCAACAGTAATTTGTTATCAGGCTTCTCGCTTTGCTCTGCAGGGACGGGTAGGAGGGAGCCCTGGGAAAGAGGTTGCACAAACGGGAAGTCATTGAAGTCGGGGGTGGGGTTGGGTTTGGTTGGGTGGGGTGGGCAGAGGCAAGCATGGACGTCATGGGAGATGTCATGAGACCATAGTCTCATATCAAGAAAAGCTCAGGGGTCAAGAATGGTGCGGTTTCCGGTCCGAAATCCATACGCCTAATTTTAATTGTTTTGAACAAGTGCAAAGCTAGATTTAACTTTCAGCAGGAGCTGATATAGCCTGCTATACAGCCGTTTTTAGTGTCGTCACGCAACGCTCCTCCCCTGGGGAGGAGCGTTGCGTGACGACACTAAAAACGGCTGTGTAGCAGACTAGAGCTGACAAGGCTCCTGCTTTCAGACCATACTTACATGACAAGAAGTTTCGGTTACCACTTTTTCAAATAATGGATGTAGAAAAGTTGTGTAATAAATTGTGCAAACCAAAACAACTTCCCGCTAAGGACTTTGTACTCTTTACCTCACTACTATAGAGTACAAAGCCCCAATCCTCAACATATTCGTCCCATGTGTGGGAATGCAAGACAATCTTGAGTTGTGGATTCCAAGCCGTGGATTCCGGATTCCAGGTATTAGATTCCTTTGTCTGTGAAATCTGGATCCTGAATTCCAATCGTTAGTGGCATTCCGGATTCCTTGTGCTGTATTCCAGGTTCCAAAGTCCAGGATTCAGGATTCCACAAGCAAAAATTTCCAGGATTCCGGAGATTGGAGATGAAGAAAGGGCGGGGGGTGCGGGAGGGGGGGGGTGGGTACGACGTGGCCATGTACACTGTTGTGAAAGAAGGGCAGACCTTTACAATACAAAAATGCGATTTTAATATAGAAATGTTTTATTTTATAGTTAACAGGAACAGATACGCTTGCTTTAAAAAATAATAGCCCGCCATAAAGTGGACATTTTGTCCACTATAAACATAAAAAACACAATTATATCACAGGGTTATATTACAGTATTATACATGCGGTAACTCGTCAGAGGCAAACACTTGAGTTTTGTAAATACCAACAATATAATTGGGAATTAGAGAATCTTTATTGTTCGGCTTTCGCTGACATATCGTTCACCGCCAGAAATAATTAGTGATACTTTTACTGACTTCCCAGTAATTTTGTTGTATTTCACTTCGTAGAAAAATAAAATGAATAAATAAATAAATAAAAAGTGACCTTGACTTCTCTAGTTCATGACAGTAAGACCGAGTAAAACTACAAATTCTAGGAGTTTGTTATGGTCTACGTTTCAATATTGCTGAACTAAAACATGTATTGATTGAAATTTTATTTTCCCTAAATTTTGCGTATGGTAATGAGTAATGGTAAAAAGGAAAATAGAATTTAAACCAGGGATTATAAGATTAAAACTCAACATATGCAGAATAATACTCCAATAATAATTTTGACAGCAAATGTCCTATATTTATGTTGCAAATTTTCTTTTCGTCTAAAAAGGGTCACCAGTTTGATAGCGCTCGTTTCCAACACAACAATTGGTAGATTTAACAAAGACAACAACTATTACGGACGGTGCGTATAACAGAATTTACAGTGTAAAAGACTGAAAATTGAACCCGGAAGAAGTGTTCAGTGCCTTGCGCGCCCTCCCGTATTCTCATTCAGGTTGCGTTCTCTGTTAAATCTGCTTTCCACGCGCTTCGCAATTGATGGATTTCCAATCCTATGTGCTCAAAATCGCAAATAATTGAATATATTTCCTTTACTACAAAAAGATAAAATTTTGTAAAATGTAGGAACTCAATCTTATCAGAAGCCGCTGTATCCTAAGCAACCGAGGTCTTTTCAAAAAGTAAATAGTTACATCAATGACCAAGTACTAGCTATTTACAAACCTCTTCATTTTTTTTCAATAAAGTATCCTTATAAATAATCCTTATTCGTTATGAGCAAGAATATAAACAGCACATCGAAAGCGAAACTTAGAAACATCGCGTGACGAACTACAACATTTCCAGCTTCCACTTTACGTGACCTAAGTTGTTTGGAAAGTTTCGTACCACACTTTGCAGTGCCACACGTAATAGCAGCGTCACAGTACACGTTGACACTACTGGACTAAAGACACTGTAAAGAAACGTAGGGATAAGTATGCTTTATGAAACATTCCGTCATGGTTTACTTTAGCGGGTAAGTTATTCTTGAGGAGCAGCAGCAGGTTCTTGTTCTTGTGCAGGTGGTGGATCATCAGACGGTTCTTGCTGTATTTGTTGTTGTTCAACTGCTTCGCTCTCTTCCTTATTTTGTTCAGGTGCTGCCTCTGCAGTTGAAAAAAAGATATATTAAACTTACACCTTAAAGAAATAAGGTCAATATAATGGCAAAGTAAGCGCTAATAAGGCAGTAGAAACATGGACGTGGATCAAAATAAACGCTTTTCCTTATTTTCACACAAACACATGATTATTCGTCATAACATCAAAATGAGACACTTTAATACAAATCCATGCCTACGACATGAACGCCCCTCTATCACCCTCCTTAGCGCTCCAATCACACTCCTGTCCCGCAGCCTCATCATTCTGTTGGTACATTTGCTAAACAGCCAGCAACAAGACCTTTTCTAAACACGCTTGTTAGCTCTCACAGCTGGGAGGGAGTAACGTAAACGGTCGATAATGGATGGTCTTAACTTGCTAGTGATAGCCAATTGAAAATGAAATTTGATATTGATAATCAGGCCGGAAACTATTGGAAAGTGTCAGTAAAAATAGCCAGAACGGCTCTCTTTCCGTTCGACCATTTTAATGTTTATGTGTGGACCTTTCAAAACTCCTATCAGGCTTGTTATGGGTACTGGAAAGGATCGAATAGAAAAAGTCAACAAATTCACAAATAAGTAGGTTAAGCAGTCCTATTCAGGGATAAGTTCACCCGAAGATTATGCTCAACCAGGCTCAACTCTGCTTTTACAGTTTAAAATTCACAAGCATTCACCATTTTCTTGTTCCTGCCGCTCCTCCTGCTGTTCCTCTTGTTGTTGTAATGGTGGTTGCTGTTCCTCTTGTTGTTGTTGTTGTTGTTGTTCCTCTGCTGTCTGGTCTCCAGTTGGTTCATTTTCCTCTTCCTGAGCTACTGTCGTCGCTCCTGGTTCTCCTGTGCTCTCAGGACCACCATCTTCAGGTTTCTGCTCACCGACCGCTTCCTCAGCTACCTTTTCCTCATTCTTCTCTGCATCACCTACCGTCTCCTTTCCTTCTGCTGCTGTCGTTCCTTCTCCCTCCGTTTTCTTTGCTTCAACAGCAGCTGTTGGCTCGGCTTCGCCATCCTTCTTTGCATCACTTTCTCCCTCCTCGACAGCAGGTGTAGTTTCTTCTTGGCTGACTTTTTCTGCTTCTTCTGTTTTGCTGTCTAGATCTGTTGAGCGGTTTATACATAAAGCATGAGACAAGAAAGAGTGAAAGAGCAGCGTACTTTTTAGCAGATATTTGTTATGCGCTTGAATGTTCGACAGGGGTGGGGTTGGAGTCTTTGGCCATTTTGAGACCTTTCAAATAACCTGGAATCCGTAACCCGCGATTAGACGCTCAAGTTTTTCTTTCTTTCTTTAAGAAGAGAGGAAAGAAAGACATAATAGAGATGTAAGCCAAGGAGAGAGGGCATTATTGCAAGGTACCGGTATAGGCAGACACTAAGGTTGGATTTCAGACCACAAGGTTCGTTGCTAAGCTATGCCACAATAAACTTTGCTATACGCAGTTAAAACCATAATAACCCAGAGGAATATTGTGATTCGCTACTTTTCCATTCAGAGCCTGAATAAAAGTTAAGGATACTCTTAGATTCTGGTTCATACTGCACGAAAAGTGTTTTGCTCCGCTCCCGTTGTCACTATATTACAAACGTAAAAAGGACTTTTGAAACAGCACCTATCAACAAAGTGCCTGTTTTAGACCGGGAATAACGTCTTAAGGCCCGTTTACAGTGGAGGTGGGGGACCCTAGGTAGGTGAGGTAACCCGACTGTCCATATAATCTCTCATTTTGATTTGATCACGTTTACGATAGATCGACTGACCTTATGAGAGGATATAAGGTCAGGCGGGATACGGCCATCTACCTCCATGAACACGCTGAGAACTTAACAATCGCCAAAAATTCCAGCACAGCAACTGTTCCAGTCTAAGCCGAGAAAAGTTAGTCGGTGTTTTTCATTATTGAAAAGGTGTCGTAAAAGTTACACAAACAAGTGCAGAGTTACGTGAATTCCATGCAAAGGGAATTTTGTAAAGACTATGCAAGCACCGCTTCATTGTTTGAGGCTTGTTTAAAGCTTTTCAAACCTCCGTTTTCTCAGGTTTACGCCAAGACGAAAACCTATTACGTATTTTACCTGATAATTCTTCTTAGGGGCTGCACCAGGCAAATAGGATAGAGTTGCCATCAATAGGGATAAAATAACCTGCGATCATGCGATTTTCTTTTGTTTTGCCTGATCGCAGGTTGGGGATAAAATGTAAAGTCGTGCAGGTACTATTTATAAAAGATTTTCTTCCCAGCGCAGCTTAACAATATTATTTTAACATACTTACTTCAACTTGTGCACTTAATTTCCGTGCATTTCATTACAAAAACGGTGAAAAACTAAAATATCCAAAATACCCGCCTTTTCCAATCATATCTGACATATAACTTCCTGTCTACCTTAACTTCCTCTTAACTTTATACAGGCACTTGATTCCACACATGAGGTCTTTCTGGAGTCAAGAAAATTAAAGAATCATGTCACAGATGTGACAATAGTGGAAAAGGGTTACATTTTAGAGGGGATGGGAGCGGATTAATCGCAAGACACTAGACTAAGAGTCTGAGGAGAATGAAGCAGTTGAGGAATCAACTGTTTTATTGACATATCTAACAACAAAATATTCAACCAACACTGTGGTACATGTAATATACTTTTTAATTGCAATATCCTGTCTTCTGCAAAGCTAAATAACAATATTATTTGATTTTTAATGAACCTTTTGAAGCAATTAAATTAATAAAGATCTGAACTTATATCTCACAACAAATAAATTATATGAATCCATAAATTTAAACTATTATTAGATTAATATTTAATAATGACATTTTTAATATAACTTTATGTTTACTGTGTGTGAGCTTTAACAAACTTAAACATGTAATTTTTGAAATATGCATACAGTTTCTGTAAATGTTGCTATTAATAAAGATCTTTGGATATTCTTGTCACATAAACTTGCCAGTAGGCATTTATATTAACTCTAAAGTCCTTCAAATTAATTTTGTTTAACATAAAAAAAGAGTTGTTCGTATCAAAATAAATGTCATTGTTCAATAACGAGTGACATCTTGGTGGTGTTTTAACATGAGGCATGCATCTGGCTAGACAGGGTTCGACTGTCCTTTTGCAACTGTGTTAACAAAATATGAAGAAAAAAGACATCTTAGTAACTAGAAAACACCCAGGTTCAACTGAGCCAACAAAGGGACCCTACCTCACTACATGTACATCATCATTACAAACATTATATTTTACACAACTTATTAGATGAAGGAAAATAGGGCAAGTGGGTACATCAAATTAATACTCTAATGCCTTAATTGTTTTCATAATATATGACCAGAATCAGAACAATCTTATAGAAACCACAGAGGTGGATCAACAAAATTTTAATAAGGGTCCAACTAATGAACCTAATATTTTGTTTCCATCATTCCAAGCTATTACCCATTCATTTCTACTACGCAAACTCTTGCTGCAATGATATGCAACATTCTACTCAGATAGTAGTATGAATTGTTTTGAAATATTCATGTGTTATGTAATCAAATAATTTTGTTCAAAGGTCAGACAAAGGTTCCATGGTTAGCAACATACTCATCACACCATTCTGTACATGGTACTAAAGTAATGAACAGAATTTGTTGCAAAAAGTCCATGACTTATCTTAATTCTTTATTCAATTAACCAGTGATCAAGAAAAAAAAAACAAATAAATTGGATGTTGGTCATTGTTACAGACATAACAGTTTTAAGCAGTTAAAAGCAGTGTTTGTCTCTTTGGTGTTACCAAAGCGACAAACCAGCAGAAAAGAAAAGTTCAATTTTAAGTCCAGAGGAAAACAAAAATGTGTTGCAATTAAAGATACACTGAAAACAATTAAATTGACATTCAACACTTTAAAAATCACTTTAGTTTAACAACCAACTCTCCTAGAATTTTCTGAGAATTAATTATTTCATTATTAATGTAGTTTCTAGTTTAATTTCCATTACTGAATTGGTAATAAATATTAATAATAATTAATTGCAAGATTTTAAATTATATGTGTTTATTCCTTTATGGTTATAGCCTTCTCAGACCAAGAGGAGGAAACAAATTATAAATGAACATTTTTATACATGTCAAATAAAATAATGTCTTACAGTTCAGTGAAGAGAGGTACTTTCAATCTGACAAAAAAACAACAAAACAAAACACTTCAAGTTAACAGTAAATGCAGTCAAATGTTTGAGAAGACTTTTAAAAAATGCCTTAAAACATTTACATGCTCAATATAAAAAATTTAATTATTTATCTCACTGTGTTGGCTTTAATTTTATAAACTGACAGTTGTGCAAGCATTTTATTTTAATGTAAAGTCTATATAATTTATTGTGTAGTCTTGCTAAGTCATTTCTTGTCTTGCTAAATTCTAAATTGCAAGGATTTTGCAAATACCATTCAACTTATGTAGTGAACATTAGGTCATGCTCCCCTCTCACGCTCTCTGTGAGTCCTCAAACCCTCTTTCCTTCCTCCAAGTACTTGCACCATGTTTGGGAAACCAAATGAAATACAAACTCTTTCAATACACACTAATATTAAGTTTAGATTGGCTTTTGATTTGCTGTAAGCCCAAAACTTCTCCCTGGCTGCTACTCATTGTGTCACCCTCAAATTTCTATTATGTACTGTCAATTACATGCGGGGCTTTCATGAGATGTTAAAAAAGTTCATGAATGATTATAATAAGTATTTTATGGGTGAGGACAAAACATGGACCAGGGGTCCATGGACCCCAACTGGACCCCCACTTTGGACCGGGTCCATGGACCACTTTCATGGACCGGGTCCATGGACCCCCTGTCATGGACCGGGTCTATGGACAGTTTTTTTTAATAATGAGAAACAAACAAAAACAGAAATAGTGCAAAAATAAGGTTAAAAAACAACAACAACAACAACAAACAATGCTTGATTGATCAATAATGTTTAATTGTGCTTACATAGTGTAAAAAAAGGGGGGGGGGTTGGTACCTCATGCCAAAATGCTGCTTGTTCCAATGAATTGTTTTCTCTGATGGGTAGATTATGCTTCGGAGGAAAACCTTTTGACTGAGCAAATGTGAATTTTTGCCGCTTATTTCATACTGAGAGGTCGTGACACACATATTGCTTTTCTACCTCTTTTAAAATGTAAAGCTGTTCATTGCGGCTGATTAAAAGGGTTTTAGGTTGTTTAATTTCTCCAAAGTGCATCCCGGATCTGAATAATAATATTCTAAGCCACTTTCTTTTTGTCCATGAATGTCACTTTTTCCTGCAATGTTTTGTCAAGCTGGGCCCAGCTCCTTAGCGCTTTTAGCAGGATGATTATAAATTCTCACAGATAGTGATTTACAGATCCAGATCTCGAAGAAGAAGAAGTGGCATGGATTGTAGCTTAAACTGAAGCTACATCAACTATGGAGAATTGCGATGTGACGCAGTCATGATTGCTCTAAAAGCAATGAATTCTTAACTCCAGCTTGTTTTTCTAAGGGTGATGCGAGTCTTTGTACTGGAGCGCGTAATTCCTCTCTTGGTGATAACTTTTGAATTCGCTTAATTTAGCAGTCTTGCGACTGCACAAGTGCAAGCGGAGTGTACGTCATGTAAGCACAACTAAATAATTGTGATCAATCCTGAGCATTGGTCGACAGTGTCTCGTCAAATCTTTTTTGAGTGTCCATGGACCTGGTACAAAACCTTCTTATAAAGATAAAAAAACTGTCCATGGACCCGGTCAATGACAGGGGTCCATGGACCCCTGGTCCATGTTTTGTCCTCAACCGTATTTTATAATTATATAATAACAATAATAATAGTAAAGAATAATGATAATAATCTCTAGAGATGAAGCTCCTTGCTCATTACGCTATATGGTTTTCGAGGAGATTATCACTACTACTAAAAATGACTTACCTTCATCACCCTCAGCAACAGGTGCAAGAGTGCCAGTTACTTCAGGAGGTATTGGTCTTGGTGTCTGATCAATAACAACCTCCTCACTCGCTGCCTTTTCATAAGCCTCCTGTCGTGCAATGTTTTCTGCCTCCTCTTTCCTCAGTTGTTCTCTAATACGTTCTTCTTCCGCTTTTTCTCTCTCTTTTTCAAGGGCTTCTTGTTCTTCAACTTTCTACAAAAAAGCAGAGTCAGAAAATTAAAGACTGGAAACAATTTATTAAAATTCCTTATATTCATTCAAAATATTTCCCCGATTCTGATTGGCTAAAAGCAGACCAAATTTGGAAGAATTTTGTGTTTAACGAGGAAATGACGTCAAAAACGCAGCGTTCATGCAGGTTAAGGCACTGTCAACTGAGAAGACCTGGGGACGAGGTTGAGTTGTTTTGGTTGTGAACTTGAAAAATGGCGCACATTTCACTCGTTTCAAGAGTAAGAACTAGGTGAAAAAATAACTAAAACCATGGCAAGAACAGCAAGAAGACAACTCAAAGGGCGACATCTGCTATTTGGAGAATATTAATTTTGCGGAGCTGGACAAAACTAAACGTGCACTATCGAAGATGAACTTAACATCGATGGATCGATGGAGGTAAGCATGTTTTATCCTTGTTTTTAAACTAGGAATTATTTTGACTGAATAATAAAACAATTATTGAATTCGGCTTTCATATCATATGAAGAATTATGGAGATCGAGGAGGGTGTTAACACCCTCCGAGATCTCCATAATTCTTCATTATATACTCAGCCTCATTCATTAATGGTTAATTAAGTGCTCTTCACATAATAACCAGATATGTTCTCAAGATAAACCTTTCGCATCTACTAGGGTATTAAGCTTTTAGCTAAGGTAGAGTTAGCCTGCAGTGCAGGCGTATTTTGGGTAGGCGAAACCTTGTTCGTGTTCGTGTTCGTAATATTGTTGTAGCCACCATCTTTGATTTTATGACAGTGGAAGATTGGGGAGAGTAGAAATAGTGACCCTTACGGTAGGTGCGAGGGCGAAAGAAGGTGTTTTCGGGCATTTCTCTTCTCTCTCCCCGCCCCCTCCCCGCTCCCTTTGACTTCCCCCTTCTCCTCCTCTCTTCGGAAAGTTTCAACATGGCGCTTTCGCGAGCAAATTGCGCGCTAAAAGAAAACACCTGCACTGCAGGCTAAGGTAGGGTTCAATACTGGTTTATTTAACCTGAGAACAGGGCCCAGTTGTTCGAACGCCGGTTAGCACTAACCAGGGCCTAGTTGTTCAAAGCTGGGTTAAGATAACCTGGGGTTAGTGCAAGATTTGAATTCAGATTTGAAAGTTTAAAAAGCATTTCAGTTTTAATTCTGTCTGTCTACAAACTGATGATTGGAAGCTCTAAAAACAGCAGAGAAAATTATCCGAGAAAATGCTTTTGAACACGAGAAAAAGAAACCCGGGTTAAATTTAACCCCGGGTTAAGCGCTAATCGGGTTTCGAACAGCTGGGCCCAGGGGTTAAATTTTAACCCGGCCTTCTTTTTCTTGTTATCAACAGCACTCTCTTGGATAATTTTCTCTATTCGTTTTAGAGTATCCAATCATCAAATTGTAGGCAAAAAGAATTAAACTGAATTTGAATTTTAAGCTCTAATATCTGAGTTCAAAGTTTGCACCAACCCTGAGTTATCTTAACCCAGCTTCGAACAACTGGGCCCTGCAGCCCTGCAGATGTTTTGCATTGGTACCTTAAAAATGACAACCTTCAGTAAGCCATATAAATTTGAGTTTTCAGTTCTCATACTTAACCAATAAAAGCTTTAAACTGCACAATTACGTTTTTCGGTATAATGAAACCAAAACAGGAGTGGAATAAGCAGATAAATTAACCAGGAAAAAGAAACAGCCGAGAGGCAAGCACTTAGATAAAGATAAGGTTCGTTACTACCTGCTTGGCAACGTCTTGATTCTCAACGTACTTTCTTAGCCAGTGAGCAAGATATTCGATAGGATCAACGGGTCTTTTCTCCGCTATTTCTGCTAACCCCAAAGCTAATGCATTTCCTACGTGTTTCTTGAGATATTCGGAGTCCATTTGCTGTGGTTTTCACCGGGACCGGCACCAAAAAGTACTTGGTTTGTCGAATGAATCCTCACCCTCAAGTTTCAAGTTTCAAGTTTCTCAAAGTTTCTATGGTTACGGGGTAATCCGCTGTACCAAACGCACGCATATACCGTTTGGAGCGTCTTACGTGTCATGTACGTAACATTGATGTGCTCCATCCGAAATAAATGTCATGGAATGTGGCTCTCATGCTGACAATCAAAGTCTCAGTATCCATGGGTGGATCAATAATGCACTTTTTATTTGACACTTCATTAATGGCATCAAACAGATACCTAATTAATTTAGTTAAGTTATGGTTATTCGCAATTCTGTTGGATTTCTTTATTCTTCTTTATTTCATAACAGTTCAGGAAAATAGAAAAAATCGAAAACTAAGAAAGCAAAAAATTGCCCAAAAGGACTTCTGCAAGCAATGGAATGAAAAACAGTGTACAATCAGAATACAGCGCTCTCTCAATTACTCGCCACAACATGAATGAGAGGAAGCTACATTTTGTTGTATGGTAAGAATATTCAACATGGTCACATGGGGATTGAAGTTTCTCTGCGAGTTTAAAAAATGTCATATCTCCAAGTGACCATGTAATTTTCTATATATAATCACCAATGAAAAAACAAGCCATTTCACATAGCAACTGTGATCTTTTCAGGTGTGAAGATAACATGTTGTATTCACGCGTGACAATTTCATGTTTTAACAAAAAAGCTCACCTGTTATTTCCTCATTGGTGTTTATATAATAACAGAGTTAACACTAAATTACCATTGGTTTACGGTAAACTGCAGTTTTAATAGTTTCGATGTTTGTTACATCAAAACATCCGGAATCGACTATAATTTTAGCATTGAGTGCATAAGAAAAAAATAAGCCAGATCTTACACAAGCATTCCATCTACAACACAGCCCACCCCTGCACCCAGTGTCTTCATTCCCGTTGACCAGGGGTCGGGATACGAGCATCAAGCCAGCATGTGCAGTAAGGGACGAAGACTCGTGACCTTAATTAAGTAGGCTCGATTACCACCCACTGTTCAGGAAATGATCCTGCACTCCTCGTCTGAAAAGTCCAACTCTTCCCAGGACGGACTAAGGAGAGAGGTGGAAATCGAGCCTGCAGGGCTTAGGTTTACTCTCACAAAACAACCTTACTATTCCCTAGTAAAGGAATCCCAAACTGACTTACTGAAAGAAACAATATTCATGTACATAGATGTTTCAGGATAAAGAAATCTTTATTCACATATTTTAGCAAAGCTATTTTAATATTATAAATAATTATTGGAGTGATATTACTTGATTCAAGAAATCTGACAATTTGTGACAAAAACAGAAACAAACTAAAAGGAAGTAATGAAATTAGAGTGTGATACTTTAAGTACTCCACAATCTGTTTCACAGGGTTGATAAAATCACCCTATGGGAACAGTTCAGGTAAACCAAGCCTATCCAAATTAATCAAACTATAACAACTCCCACATGATTGTGTAGGAAGTGTATTGAGGCAACAAATGAGAATTTCTACTTTGATATTAAGGTTATTTGTTAGTGCACGTACGAAAACAATAGAAAGGAGCCGACCTTACCATCATTCATTCATTCATATGCTGACGACAGCATAGTAGCTTACTGGCTATTGGCCAGTAAGCACAAAAATCACTATTTAGGTCTGAAATACTTAATTATTAAGATGTGAGTGGCCCAAAATCTCCATCATTGGAAGAAATTTGTAACAAAATTTCTGCATATAATGTATTTTGAAATTTGGTCAATAAAAGGTTATGACCCTACCCTAAAAATTATAAAATAAATAAGCACATTTCCTTCATAGTTTCTATTTTCATTTCATTTGCTATCATTTGCAAGCCTGATTCATTCTGATATCATTAAATAGCAAGCCAAAAATAAAAACGCACAGGTAAAGCAAAATTCCACCCTGTTTGAGTGGTGGAGAATGTCTGAAAGCTGGTAAATTTCAGCCTGATCTAAGGTTCAATAATTTCCTCATCTTTCTGAAATTATTTGAGGTTACAACAGAGTTTCTACTGTTTATGATTCACCAATATTCCAGGTGGTTAAATAACTCAACATTAACTGCACATGGTGGCAACCCAAGGGAAAAAATGATTTTCATATAAAGTTAATAATATTATCTTAAGGAGGACTTTTCTAAAATGCTGTTGAGCCCTACATTCCTACATTGTACAAAAATAATATATACACCAGCTCAATCTCGCTTTTCCTGTTTTGTCATAAATAGTTACACATAACAGTCATTTGTCCATTTATAAAAATAGGCACAAGATCCATAATATTACAATAAACGATACTATCTACACAGTTACTTAGGTAAAATTTTTTGCATTCTTAAACTCCTGCATTCCTGCCAAGATTTTAATCTCAGCACCTCAGTGAACCCAAGGCTTGAGTTGACAAAATACTGTACAGTGTGATTTATGTAGAACTGTCCACCCAAACTTCACCCTTGTTCCACTGCAATTACTAATAAATTATTTTGTGAGCTTATTATAGCAATTAAGTGTGCAGACTGAGGCACATTTTATGCCCATTCAAAATTCACATAAAAACCATGCGTTTGGAAGTTATTATTGCTCTCTACTTTAAGTACTGTATATTCTTACATACATCCCTTAAATAGACAAAGAATAGAATTAATACAACCTCGACCATTAAATGTTTTTGGTAACACATCCTTTATAAGCCTCCACTTACAGCCCCACCCACAAACCTTTATCGCCTTCTTACCTGCATGTCCCACTAGTGAGATGTACTCTAACTATATACAAACTTCTGTCTCAAACTAGCTAATTGTATTTGATTCGCATATTTTTTAACAGGCTGAGTTCCTTTGAAATCTGTTGTGTACGATGCTTTCCCCACAATCTGAGGGGAATAACTATCGCCGTGATATTGTCCTCTGAACCATACTGCAGCGCACATGATGTTAGTACATTTGCAGCATACTCAGCATCAGGACAGTTCCGTACAAGTTCTGTTATCTCCTTATCAGACATGACATGTGAAATGCCATCAGTATGTAGAACAATAAAAGAATCAGTTTGATGATTAAGCTTCAGCTGTGTTATCTCCGGGGTGGCTATCACACCATAAGGCTTTAGATGAAAGTCTCCAATTGAGCGAGTCATAGCAAGTTTTCCATTAACCATCGCATCAAATCCCCAATCAATCCAGCCATTTGATGATATTATTCTTTGCAGTTCATCCTCTCTTGTGGGGTGGTGAGCATTTGTTAATGAAACAGCATCGCCCAGTCTGCAAATTAAAGCACTACTGTCACCAACACTGGCCACAGTTAGATCTGTGCCATCTCGTAGGAGTGCTACTGTTGCTGTTGTACCGCAGTGCTGTACATTTTCTCTGTCACCTAAAACAATAATTAAAAACTGCCTAATTAGAAAACACAATAAACTTAATCTAAATGTTTTATTATTATTTTTATTATTATAATATTACTGTTATTATTAATATTATTACCATTCACTGACTGGAGTATAACAATACCATTCACGCTTTGTGAAATAAACGCAAATTTCAAAAATTCACATTTAATTTCAGTAAACGTTAATTTCCATGCCATTTATTAAGTGCAGCATTAATTTGCATTATTTTGGCCCCAAATTTTCAATACATTTTGAAATACTTGCCACCTAAGAAAGAGAAGTATTTTACCTGAGGATGGAGAAAATAATTGATCACCAGAATCAGTGAAATGGTGAAGAACCCTTAAAGATTTCTTAACTTGACCCCATTTTACGTAATATATCAAGCATGAGACGCAGTGTTTCATCACCAGATGAAACACCGAGAAGAGAGCTGAAAATACGACGCGCAGCGGAGTATTTTTGACGAACTTCAAAGTGTTTCATCTGGTGATGGAACACAGCTGTGTCCCATGCTTGATATTACTTCTCAAACAAAATGATTTAAGAAGGAGAAATTAAGGATTGAAAAAATAGCAGTTTTCCATCTAATTTCCAAACACTCATTAAACATTATTTCCTTTGTATTTTCTTTATGAATTATTAATGAGTTTGAGAAGTTTATGGAAAGTATCATATACAAAGTTGCCATCATGAATTATACACATACACGTAGGTTTAACATTGTTCTGTTGTCTCAACATTAGTTTTCTTTCTTTGTGAACATCCTGTTAATTTCCTATTTTTGAAATGTTACCCTCTTTTTTGCATTAATTTCCTTTATTTGAAAGTTGTTTTCTATTAAATTCATGTCAATGTAAGTCGCATTAATTTCCAATGCCTTAATTTCATGGAGCGTTTATTTCCTATAATAAGGTAAGTTTTGTTAGTGGCAGATTAGACAATAATGACTGTTTGTAACCCTTGACCATCCCAAGTACAGTATTTTTAGTCAGGAAGGAATGCAGGAGTTTTAATTGTTGTTGAAAAATCCCTTGTTTATTTAGAAGGATTCAAACTAAGGCCTCGAAGTGTCAGAGTTTTTTTATAGCAAATCTGTTGTCTTTGTGTATAGGACATGACAACTGACGTTAGTCCTGTTGCATCCCCTGTCACCATGTTGAGTCACTGTGACGAATTCATTAAAGTAACTCTGTTTCCACTCAATAAACAGCGGAAGACTCTAATATTGCTAATTCATGCGTAACAACAAAGTAAGGGTGCTATAAAGTTGTATTAAAGAGCTGGAAACTCTGAAATATAGAGTCTTGTGTGGTGAATCATGCAGACAAACAACTATGACTTGTGAGAATAATACTATCTCGCGGGCTATGGCTCTTTTCCTTTTATTCTGTACTCGGGAACTTCACGAGGTTCTGTCATAATATCAAAATATTGCGACATAAAATTGGAGCGCCAGTTTTTCCGCTTCATTTGTCACATGAAATTTGGGAAAAATTTCTGACGTTCATCAACATACACTTTCAAATTAAATTTCCTTGAGTGGATGTGGTAAGAGCCTGTTGATGGTTTCAAGCAGTTTGACACGACATGCACGTGCTCGATACAGGTTTTGCAGAGTGTCAACTTTCAAAACATTCTGAAACGCACGCGTGTGGTGAATACTCATTTCCTCGGAGGAAGAATAAACAGTCAAGGTCAGGATGTACGCAAAAGGAACAGAAACTTAGCTAAGAAGTATTCATAGTTTTAGAAGTCAGTCAACGATAAAAAATTTGAGAAATATCACAGATTTAATATTTCGAGTTTTGACAGTTTCGATTTACGGACAATTCAACCCTTCAGTTGTTTACCACCGTTTTAAGCTTAGCTTCAATTACAATCTTACCTCTTTCGGTTAGCCAGTGAAAGTACTTTTCCAAATCCTCGTTGCATTTGGTAAAAGCTTTGATTAGTACCTTTTCCATGTCTTTATCGTAGCTGTAATAATGTCTGACACAACCATGAAGATGTTCGCTGACGAAATCCACAGCGAGCGACCCGCCATGACCATCAAAGACCGCGAAATAGTACAAATCTGGTTCAAGTTCTACTAGTTGAAAGTTATCTTCATTTGCTGTTCTATAGCCTATAGACGTGCTTTTGCCAACAGTATCCACTGAAACGTTATGAAGAAACGATTTGGCTTCAGCATCATGCCACGCACCTAAATCATCAAAAGGATTCGAAGAAACATCGTCGCCTCCGATATCGCTCCAAAGTCTCTGAGTTGATGCGTTGTTTGTAGCAGATTCACTACTGAAATAACGCAAATGTCCACCTAAAATTGCAGCAAATCGAAGTTCATCTTTTCTTTGAACCACTCTAGATAGAGAACGTAGTCCTACCCGAGCAACGCTCGAGAATTTCCGCCAAAACATTGAAAATACTGGCTCCTTGGTAGTTGGTGTTTATGATGGAAATGTGTAGTGAAAGTACTCATTGTGACCGAAGCTTTGCTAAAGACTGTTTATGATTGGACGCGTCTGTGAAAAATCGTATTGTGATTGGTTGAAATATGGACAGCGCCCACTTCACGCCTTCAACGTGCAACATTTCGCGTGCGTCTGATGCAATCAAATACCACAGGCACACCAGGTAGAATTCGGAAGAAAGGTTAACTTTTTTCAGGGGCACCCAACGACGATTTCCTGGTAAATATGTTGAAAGCACTTCTTAGGCTATACAGAGTAGTTTTAGAACTCTAGAAATGCATTCTAAGCGGTGCTATTAAAATTTGTATCTCTTCGGTCTCCAAGGGGACTTTGAGTCTTTTCGAAATTACAAGCGCTTAAAAATTATTTGCCCGAAAATTTTTGACACAATTTATCGCTTTACGAAAGCTTCAGACATAAATATAAACATCATGGAGATTGTGTGATGAGGTTTAAAAAGAATTCTGTCGTGCCGTTTTAAAGATACAAAGAAAAACGCTAAAAGTCTACCGCAAAATTTAGAATAAAGTTGCACTTAGAAAGGTGGTGAGAAAACAGGTTAGTTTTCAGGATCGCAGGATAGGAAATACACCGAAGTTGAGTTATTTAGAACTTTTTTAAAAAAATAATCCATCACGGCTATTGAAAATATAAGGTTTGAAATATATTATCGTTTTATCTGAATTTAAACATACAGAATTTTTTACTTCTCACGGAGGTTATTTGCTAAACACCACGCTTTGAGTTCCTGATGTCGCATTTTCAGTAGGTCTAAATCGCGCGAAATTCGGATTTAATCGATTTTAAAGTTTCTTGTTTATTTTTGTCATGGTGATATCGATTTTACTAGAAACTGCATTTTGACAAATTTCAATTCATAGTCAAACACTGGTGAAAATTTTGTGGCGATCGGATAAGCCTTTTAAGGCGATTGAAAAACATAGGTATGGTCTCGAGAAACTGTATCGAAACATATTACGTGATATTAAAACTCTATGACTCCGAGGCTTTAGGAGCGGGGCGTAAGGGGGTACGAATACCGCATGTGCTCTACAGCTAGAAATATTTAAACTCTAACCCAATTAAAATTCAATCTAACTTGGAATGAGAAATATTCTTGCCGACTTCACAAATAAACAGCAATTAGCAAGGGTATTAAACAAACGTGCACTCGTCAGCTAGATGATAGAGTTCATCAAAAGATCACAACCAATAAACCTTACACAAGGGAATCAAGCTGCGTCTTAAAAATCATTCATACTCGAAGAATACCGTAAACTTGGGCCACGTCCACACGAATCCGGATATTTTTAAAACTGCATATATTTCTGCACGAATCGGCTTTTCCCCCATACGAAATCAGTCAATCCGAAACTGAGCATCTTTTTGAAACCGCTTTCCAGAGTAAGGCAACGTGCAAACGGGCGCAGCAACTCCCAACAATGTTGGGAGTTGTAAGCCAACAATGTTGCGTCTGTTTGCACGGGGCTAAAAGTTTGACCGGTTTCAAACTTTGCGCAACAACATCCAACACTTCTCAAACTCATTAATAATTCATTAAGAAAATACAAAGGAAATTAATGTTTAATGAGTGTTTGGAAATCGGATGAAACACTGCTTAGTATTTGCATCCTTAATTTCTCCTTCAAAAATGATTTTGTTTGAGAAGAAATATCAAACATTCGACACAGTGTTTCATCACCAGATGAAACACCTCGAAGTTCGTCAAAAATACTCCGCTGCGCGTCGTATTTTCAACTCTCTTCTCGGTGTTTCATCTGGTGATGAAACACTGCATCTCATGTTTGATATATTACATGCAAGAGGGTGTGCAAACGGACGAAACATGTAACATCCAACAATGTCGGGAGTTGTTGGTCAACAATGTTGCGTCCGTTTGCACGCAGCCTAAGTGTACGCGAATCTGGGTTAGGGTTGAAAATACGGTTTCAAAAGTGTCCGGATTCGTGGGAACGGGGCGTTGGTTGAAACAAAACAAAAATAACAATGGGTAACAAAGCGCTTTCTCATCGGAATCTTTTTAATCAAATGTTACTAGAATCTTATAGCTATATATGTCAATGGGATGAGAAAAGCACGCACTCTCGGTATAAAAACTAGCAATCAACGCTAGAATTGGTGTAGTTGTTATTCAAAACAGCTTGTTGACTTCTTGATCTGCAATTGACCACTCCAGAAAATGCTCTTTGTTTGTCGCCCCAAAATTTTGCATAAGCATTGTTTTCAGTTTCTCTTGGGAGTTAAAATGGCCCCAAGAGAAACTGAAAACAATGCTTATGAAAATCTTTGGGGTGACAAACAAAGAGCATTATGGCCTGTTATGGTATCTTCTGGAGTGGTCAATAGTTGCTGTGACTCCTGTCCGAAAAGCGGATAACCATGAACAATACAAGGACTATTGGAATTTGCACTCCTCAAAAAATCCTTTGTAACGGCAGATAATATACAGGCACTGAAGCAAAACGTTTATATTTGGATTAAGGGCCTGTTTACATGGAGATGGGGGGATGGGTGCCCCAGGTAGGTGGGGTAAACTGCTTAGGTGGGGTAACCTGCCTGTCCATATAATCTGTCATTTTTTAATTTGATCTCGTTTACATGATAGGTGGGGTGACCCGCCACATGTTACCTCACCTATCTGGGGTCCCCCACCTCCACGTAAACTAAATGTTTTCTTTTTACCCTGCCTTATCGAGGGAATAATTTGATTGATAAGACTTTTATCGTTACTGACTGAAATAACAGACTGTTAGGCGATTTTTTTCAAACTCTTGTCACCAACTCTTGCCACCCAAACATTTTCAGCGGCATGCCACATTTCCAAATCCAGATTTTTAGCTTGCAACAATTTTTTTCTGGCTGATTAACTGTGCGAGAGTTTTTTCTAGTGCAGCCCTTTAAGAATTTTTTGGAGAAAGTTTGTTCATGCCCCTTTCGCTACTAGAGTGATTTTACTTAATCCGGAAAATAGGTAGTAGACTCCGTACTACGCACTATTATACAATAATTCCATTCTCTCGTTTACCTGTTGCTATTTTGCACAAGTTGTTAGTATATGTTTCACGGGTCAAGTAAAACAAACTCTAAATTGATTAAAGATGATGCACTTTGTTTTTATTAAAATACACAAAACTTGTACTGTAAACTTCACTTTTACTTTTCAAGTCTATTTATTCATTTGTTGTTTTTATTTATTTGCAAACTGTTTGAATAGACTATTACTGAAAAAAACCTCATTGAACTGAATAACTAAATAAGCTATTGCACAAGGATTATAGTCAATCAATCAAACAATCAAACTTCATCTAGGTGACAACATTAATACACTTGTCAGGTCCTGTTATGGAAGTTATTGGTTAATATTACAATAGCCTGGGCAAAAAAGCTATAAAATACAATAAGTACAAATTCTTATGGCTAGTCACCACTTAATTATATAAAGTATATAAGAGGGACAAAAAAGCTAACAACCACAAATTTGAAATAACGGGAACTGAGAAGAAAATATGCCTGAATGAACTTATCTATATTAAAAAAAAATGCAGAGTGAACTAGAAGTTCTTAACTAGTGCCTGCATTTATTTTCGTTTCTACTCAGTCACCAGCCTGCATCGCAGACATCAATGAATGCGGAGATCCTTGTTCTGGGCCCCCGACGGACTCGACGAATTATCGGAAGTGTGTTTCGAATTTCCTATCATCCTGATTGGCAAATCGTTAATCGCTTTTTAATAGGCCAACCATATGGCGCGTATTCAAATCCTGGTACACAAGCCGTGGGGGCCGAAGGATTTCACCGCTGTTTCGCAGAGGGACTTAACCAGAGTTCAGTTTCGTCTGTGACGCAGGCTACTCAGCCACTGGTCAGGGGCACCCAACGAGAATATAGTTCAAAACCACTTAAACATAGAATTGTTAAACGTATTTTAGTATTTGAACGGTAGATATAGGCATATTTTTATCCCCTAAAAATTTTTCATCTGTTCGGATTTCCTAGCTGAAAGTCTAGTGATCCGAAAATTATAGCGATCAAAACTTACCTTTTCGAAAATTTCAGCCAGAAATAAGGCTCCCGAAAATTCTAGGTGTCCTTTTTAGGGTAAAAATCCGTTAAAAATGGGCAACTATAGTAGTTTATTTTTACGATTTGTGTCTCACACGACTTTGCACAAAAATATGACGACGACCTTTCTTGCTAATTACAAAGCTTAAGCAAAGGCGTTTTTGAACGACGCCTTTCAACCGAAAGTGAGGCCTTTTCTCTTTCAATATGCCTTGGCGTTACCAATTTTATCTTGTTAAGTGCCTTTACTCTTAAAGCGAGGATATGCTAGAATATTTGGGCAACGGTATTGCCCAAGAATGCAAGAAGTCCACTTCCGGTTGACTTGCGTCGCTTAAAAACTCTGCTGCTTAAGCTCCCTATTAATCTATTAAAGGTTAAACCTCTCACCGAAAATAACCGAGCAAGAACTGTAACTACTATCTTCAACGCCATGAAGTCAGATGTAAGCCCTCAAGGTTAAAGAGGCCGTCATGTTGGATTCAGCTGAGAAGTAACAAAGAAAGTAACAACAACGTTAGCGTACTAAAACTGACACCCTACCCACCGACCGAGACCATTCAAAACGAGTGAACAAAAGAAAAAGCACATAAATTGCTTGCATGTTTTGGGCCGCTTTCGCCATCAACTGAAAGTGAATGAAAACTTCAATTAAGTTACAGTACAGACGACCTGACTAGAAGCTCTCTTTTAAATAGTGGATTTCAGCAGGCAGCCTGTGAAAGCGATCGGTGAGTTTCTTCACTCACTAAAACTTCCCAAAGCCAAATTAGAATTTGGACGGAGAAGTTTTGCCTTTCAAGGGGCTCTAGTTTACAATACTTTACCTCGGCATTTGAGAAATTTAAATTCTACGTTTCTTTTTAAGAGTAATTTAAAAGAGTTTTTTCAATAGTATTCCATAATTCACAACTCTTTTCAGTCTTATAAGTCAATAATTTTTACAGATTTTGATTTTTGAATCTTAGATTTCTTAGTGTTATTTTATTTTCCTCTTTCGATTTTATTTTTTATTTTTTAGCTATTTATGAGATAATTGCAGGACCCTTTTGATAACAGTTCTTTTTATTAGAACTGATAGGTTATCCTGTATAAATATTCGCGTTATTATTATTATTATTATTTCCACTTATTAACTTGCTGCCGGATACCAAAACTGAAAGTCGCTTCGAAGGCCCTGGGAACAGCAGCTGCTACGTGGGAAAAACAGACTATATATTCTCGGTTGAAACCCTGAAGGTAACGTTTACGAGAAGGAGCGGAGAAAGCCCTTGATAAACGTACCAAACTACTAGTTCCAGACGCATTTGAATTCTCTTTTTAAGATTGGCCAGAAAATCTGCAACGATTTGGCCGAAAAAAACGAAAAAAGAAGAAAATCAAAATCGCCCTGGAGCTATTTTGTAATAATCATGTTAACTCGTGCCGGGAGGCTCCTAAGTACCACCACTAATGCTCTGGGGTCAATCAAATTGAGGAACAATATTTAACAATTATTTAAGTCTTGGTTCCCTACCTACAGTTAAATTCTACAGTGGGTAGATTTACGTTGACTTCATCTGGCGTCTCTCCTGTTTCCCACTTCCTGTTTCCATTTTTGCACCTCTTAACACCTAATTCTGGGAAATTTCTGTTGCTAGTGTAAACATTATCAATGTCAAATCCGCCCCGGGAAAGTGGAACACACAACCATGTTTCAGCTCCAGGTGAATGACGCTTAGATCGAGTTGGGCATGCAGCTCCATTGCGATCGATGTTATCTTGGTTTGGAAGGTGATGCCGGTGGAAGTCACAACTCTTTGCAGTTAAGTGTGTTACTAAAACATGTGTCCATTCTTCAACCTGTCGTCCTGTGCTTGTGTCATAGACATTTCCTGGGCATCTTATTTCAGGGCATGCAACGTACTTATTAATTCCAGCAGTCACTTGCTCGGCCAATGAAACAGAATCACCAAATTTGTCCCCTTTGTTTGGCCTGTGACTTGAGGCTAGAAAAGTAGATCTCTTGCCGTGTAGCAAAATTTTGATGAAACATCTAGTGTTTGCCGGTATCCAGTTACGTGGATCTCTGCGATTAGTTATCCGTGGACTCGCTAGTTCAAGATTATTTGTTGATTGAGGAGGGTCGAACACAAACTGTCTTATGTCTTTGGACGTTAGGTACGGTTCATTACAATCTTGGAGTCCTTGATCAGAATGGGTAAACACTGGTCCATTTCTACTAGTTTTGACCTCAAACCGGAATGACTCCACTTGGGATGAACCCTGAAGGTTAGAAGAAACAATTGATGCCGAAACTTCGGGAGGAAATGAGTCCGGATCTGTTGGTATCAAAAATAGTGAATCCTGATTTTCTCCTTGCATAAAACATGTTTTGTCTATCCACACTGATATACAGGCAACCCTGCTAGCATCAACGCTCTCTTCCAAATACCCAAGATATCGTTTGGGCCTCGAGTTTGGTTGTTCGCAAAGTATTCTAACGGATGAGCTAGTTGGAGCATATACTCGAACCGCACCAAAATTTTCTCTCACGTCAATATTAAGTTTTCCTTGTCTCGCAACAGCAGGTGTAATTTCAGTTTCCAACAAAAAACGCGTTGGGGATCGTTTTCTTCTGCTAGAGGTTTCGTTTCCTGTCGATAAATCCCCAGCTTTGACCCACCTTCCTGACTTTGGGTCGAGCCACCACAATTTTGTGTTGGTGTTTCCGTTACTGTCAACCGAAATATTCATCTTTTCAGGATCAATAGATATTTTAATAGGCTTAGAAGTGAAAAGCGGATTTCCACTTTCATCTTCAAAGTCTATATCAAGCATCCCATAACTGACCAATAACTGCTCATCTCCATCCTCATCAATGGTAGAAAAGTCCGCTGGGGCTGTCTGAATATCCGAAAGGTTGCGTGGATCCATTACATTCATTCTAAGGTTTGCTTGCCCAGAATAAGTTGTGCCGTCATCCTTCAAGAGCGAACCTTCAGGAATTTCAATCTCGGCAAATGCGGAGTCAGGAACAGGACTTTCACCCAAAGAAACTGTAAAGGGTTCAGATGAATTAAACGGTTTTGCAACAGGTTTGGACCTTAAAACAATTTTAGAGAAAAGTCTTTGACCTTCTTTGATGTGAAATACTTTCGTTAAATCCGCATATTCGTAGTCATAGTTGTCCTTAAAAACCACTGTTAACCGTTCTTTTCCTTTGGGAACTTCAAAGTCGAAAAAACCAGAAAACTCAGCGCTATAGGTATAGCCTTCAAACGTCAAGTCGCAGTAGGGAACAGGTTTTTCAGTTGCCCCTTTTAAGCCAACAACTACACCAGTTATTCGCGTTTGCGGTTGAAAGCATTCTTGGCAACCACAACGCGTTACCTTAGAAACAGTGAAGGTCACAGAACTCCCGCAACTCACAGTGACATCTCCCACTTCCTCTACTCCGCAACAAAGCGTCTCATCCTTGCATGTGGTATTTGAAAGCCAGGTGTCATTCCGAAGGCATGGTCTCGGAATACATTCTCCTATATCAACGATGTTGTTTGTTGTACCATCGATCACACATCCAGCTGGAAGTGTTGCATTTTTTCTGGTGGGAATAGGACTGCACAGTGCATCGTCGAGGGTATCTGCGAAAAAGACAAGATTGCGTGAGTAGCCTTTCACGCCTTACTCAAAATACTCAAAGTCAATTGCCATGTAAGGTTCCAGACGCTTGATTGTTTTCAAACATCTAACAAAATTTACTCCTTACCCTTGCCAGAGCATAAGAATTCCATTAACACCGCAAATCTTTTTGTAGAACGAGGAACTGCACTCTAAACAAATCTATGGGTCTACTGTTAAGATTGTAGTCGTTGTGAAAGAAATGGGTACTCGCGTTTTACAGCTACTACAGCTACTACAGCTACTACAGCTACTACAGCTACTACAGCTACTACAGATACTACAGGTAGTACAGCTACTACAGCTACTACAGCTACTACAGGTACCACAGCTACTACAGATACTACAGGTAGTACAGCTACTACAGCTACTACACCTACTACAGCTACTACAGGACTACAGCTACTACAGATACTACAGGTAGTACAGCTACTACAGCTACTACACCTACTACAGCTACTACAGATACTACAGGTACTACAGCTACTACAGCTACTACAGCTACTACAGCTACTACAGCAACGTGCAAAGAAAGTAGTGTCCGATAGCCCAGGGCTAGTGGATTTTGCTATCGGGCTAGTGAATTCTGTTTTTAACTTGCCCGACAGGCAAGTGATCTTCTTTTAGGAATTCGAATAACAGAAGAACTGTGAGATCACTTCTACTTCAAAAAGCTTTTAGGGGCTAGTTGAAATGACGCTTGGGCTAGTAAATGTTAGCTTCAGCTTGCCCAAATGGCAAGCTGTAAAAATGATTTTCTTTGCACCCTGTACAGCTACTACAGCTACTACAGGTACTACAGGTACTACAGGTACTACAGCTACTGCAGCTACTACAGGTACTACAGGTACTACAGGTACTACCGGTACTACAGCTACTACAGCTACTACAGCTACTACAGGTACTACAGGTACTACAGCTACTACAGCTACTACAGCTACTACAGGTACTACAGGTACTACCGGTACTGCAGCTACTACAGCTACTACAGGTACTACAGGTACTACAGCTACTACAGCTACAACAGCTACTACAGCTACTACAGGTACTGCAGGTACTACAGGTACTACAGGTACTACAGGTACTATAGGTACTACAGCTACTACAGCTACTACAGCTACCACAGGTACTACAGCGCGTCTACTAAAGCACAGCTACTACAGCACTAACAGTAATGGGCGGTGGCGTGGGACATTTTGGGTAGTCTTACACCAAGTACTACCCTCCTTGGCTAAGGAGTCCGCCTTTTGACACTGAAAATTGGAGGCACCATTTATGAAAACGAAGGCACCATAAACAAAATTGGAGGCACCATTTACAAAAACAGAGGCACCATTTATGAAAACAGAGGCACCATTTATGAAAACGAAGGCACCATAAACAAAATTAGAGGCACCATTTACGAAAGTAGCTATAGCTGAATTTTGGCGGTAATGGCACCCCAAACGCGAGGGAGAATTTGATCTGACTGGAAAGTGTGACTGAAAAAAGAGACCGGAAATGTTCAACCTTGCGCATGCGTAAACGTTTTGCCGCGGTGTTGCTAATACCACGTGCGGTTAGCAGACTGACTCAGGGCGGCTGGACTGACTAGATTATAAAGTCGCTACGCTCGTAATATTATTACTGTGAAAAGCCAGTCTGCATGAGATATACAGTCACACATTTTCCACGTGAAAGTGTTCGACTTTGCCCAATTCGTGGTTCTCACGTGAGGGAATTCGAGTTATCACACTCATGGGTTCCGACGCAGCAACTCATAGTACCTTCAACCTTTTTTGCCCCTGCAACAGACATCCGAACTTACAAAGCCACAAAGCCACAAAGATACATACGCTCAAACCACTGACATATGAGCTATTTTTTCAAAATAGCTCAATAAGTGTATCGTCAGCATAAAGCTCGAAGCCACAACCTTGAACCGCCAGAGGTAAGTCATTTTAGTAGGTGATAAATAATAAAGGGCCTAGTACGCTACCCTGGGGGACCCCGAAAGATATAGGCTGGGGCTCAGACAAGACCCCATTAAACCCTTTGGGTGCGCACGGTTAAATAGGACCTAAACCATTGGACAGCAGAGCGATTCATTCCTAATGAAGTTAACTTATCTAAAATGATGTTATGATCTAAGGTGTCAAAGGCCTTGCTTAGGTCTAAAAATATAAGGTCAGTTAATAGTCCTTTGTCAATGTTTTCCAGCAGAGTGTTTGTCACGTGTGTGAGGCATGTGGATGTAGAGTGGAGTGGGCGAAAGCCGGATTGGAGAGGAGAAAGAAGCCTGTGTTTCTGGAAATAGCTTTAGACCATACGGTGGACAGCCCGTTCAAGTATTTTGGAAAAAATTAGAAGGACTGAGATTGGCCGGAAGTTTCATGGCTTTTCATGTTTCAGCTTTTTGAACCGGCCTGACGATAGCATGTTTCCAATCAGCCGGTAGCTTTCCTTCATTGATCGTCAGTTCTGTTCATAAGTAGCGTAAGAGGTCTCTCCATAGCCTCAGTCCCATCCTTTACAAGCCGTACAGGAATATCGGGTAGGCCAGACGATTTCTTGGAGTTCAGTTCTTACAGTTTGACAAAATACCTGTTAGAATCCTTCTTAATGTGCTCTTTCGTGTGTTCAGGTTTTCTAAAACGTCTTTTTATATCCTGGATCTTCATTCATGACATTTTAAGACTTCGTCGCCATCTTGACACTAGGACGTACGGAAGGTTGCCATGGCAATTTTGTAATTTTCACATGTGAAATTACAAATTATCGCTGAAATGTTGCGCCAAAATTAAAGAGTAATTCGTCACGTATGATATTAAGAAGATAATCACCTAATCCAGTTTGTTCCAATTTAGTTCCACTCACCGAAAACTTTCAAATTCGCAGTATCGGAGAAGTCTGCGCCATAGTCGTTGACAACTCGACAACGATAAGTTCCATTAAGACCACTCACGTTAGAAATTTCGAGAGATTTGCTGGTCGCTTCATCGATGATGTTGTTTTCTTTAAACCTTATAAGGCAATTAGATGGAAGATTAATAAAGGTGAAGGAAATAGTCGCATAAGTTCTAAAACATTAATTTATTTTTAATGAATAATTACACCGAAAAGATATCTATTTATCACAACGGTATGTTTTGGTATAAAGCTGCATTCATTATGTATGCAACAAGGCGTGGGGGGCCGGGGAAGGGAAGCAATTTGAGGGGGCAAGCAAAAAATTTCTGAGGCAGGAAGAAAGGAAGTAAGTTCAAAGTTATTTGCAAGCTAGTATTAATTACTAAATATACTACTATATTTTGTGACGTAGCCGGCACAATCCATATCATCACCACCACCCTTATCTAGTTGTACCGGTTCACACATTACAGATTGTTTTCATTTTCTTTACGTCAATCATTGTCACCATTATCGCCAATATCATTATCAAAATCAAACCACTTTGCTCATTTTTCAAAACTTAAAGCTAACATTTATCATATGTCACACCATAGGGATGCAAAAAGGTACAAAGTTATGGCTCCATTTGATTTGATTTTTTTGTGTGTCAAACCCATTTTTATAGCCCTTACCATTCCAAGGGAAAAAAAGGATAAAATTTGAACCAAGGTAAATATTGAACCGTTACATAATTATCTGCCAAATTTTTTCTTGTGAGGCAGGCCTAAAATATCTTAGAGTATCTGAATTTTTAGTTTTTCATCTGACTTTTTCAAAGCATTTCTTTTGTTTGTCCTCTTTTTACTTAGGCGTGTTTCTGTACTGGTCTTGGTCTTAAAACTGAACCTATACTAGGCATGACTGCATCAAATCACTCTAAACTAGCCATAATTATGGTCCTGTATGTAATTTTCCCAATGCACTAGAATTTCTCTTCGTTTACAACTAACTTCCTTTAGGTCAGAAATACTAGACCCATACTAACATTATGACTTGTGTTTGCTACCTTTAGATTTAATTCTTTGCTTAAAAAGTTTATCTCTGCACCATTGGTAGCTATATTGCCCTTAATTCACTTTCCTTAACAAGGGGGAGGCGTCTCATTTATATTCTTCTGTTCAATAGGGGAGATGTCAAAAAACTTGTATGATGTGGAGGATGGATATGAAAAACAACCATGCTCATTTTAAAAAATATCCTCTGTTCCCCTATTGCCTAATAAAAAAAATGATCAGCATGTTAAAAGTTAAGAAAATAAGTATTGTTCATTGAAACTTTAGAACTGAACGAGAACTTTCTTTCTTCTTATCAAATCATGGCCTGCCATTGTTGTAGAAGTTTAATACAAAATATTTGGTCCATGTCAACTGGGTTTGACAAACTTAGTTTTCCAACATAAAAGATTCTGAAAGCCGCTATTTGGGCCTTAGCTTCAGAGCGGGCTTAGCGTTCGAAACGTTAACTAAACAACAACTTTAATTGATGTTAATAATTGAATCAACTTAGTTGATATAAATTATGTTCATCGGTAAAGAGAAGTGTATTTTTTTCAAGGTCAACGTTAGCTTGGAAGTATCCTTACCACTCGAATTCAGGATTGGGATTGCCCTCGCCATCGCAGCATAGAGTAACACCTTGACCAGAAATTCGCATTTTGCTTCGCGGATGAACAGTGATGGATGGAGGTACTGAAACATAGTATATACAGATCTTTTCTTAGTAGTGCAATTCTGAGAAAGTCGAACTAACAGTGTATATTACTGAAACCCGAATATAACAAAATGGAGAGGCAGGTCCCAGTTTCCAGTATCCAAGATAAAAAGCCCTTTTCCAAGCAGGTGGCAGTTAACGGGAAGTTGTAGTGTAATATGTTACTAATTTCAATCGCTTTAAAAGTGATTTTATACTTGTCTGATCGCTATAAAATTTTCACCAATGATTGACTATAGATTGAAATTTGCCAAAATGTTGGTTTAAGTAAAATCGATGTTACTATGGCAACAATAAATAAAAAACTTTGAAATTGATAAACGCTTAATTTTGTGCGACCTAGACCTGCTACTGAACACAAAACGAAATGACAAAGGTTTTGCGCATTTTGCGTCTTGTTCAATGTCAATTTCAAAGCAAGGATAGACTAACGAGGACAACACAATGACTCTGAACGAGAATTCTGACATTTTATGGAGTGGATATTCCGCTATTCATAAAACTTTCTTAATACTTTCGCAGAAAGCATATTAGTTTTGTCGAGATTGCTGCAAAAATGAAAATAAACGCCTCTCATCTATTAAACCTCCCCTATTGGTTCCTTAAAATTAAGTAAAGGCCCCAGGCGTCCATTATATCATTTACGGTGTGCAGAAGTGACGTCATTTTGCAGACACTGACTACGTGTTTGTTTTTCTGTAACTTTTTAAGAATATTTTTTTACAGAAGGCATTTTATAATAACGGGTCTGAGTTAAGTCAAAAGTTTCATTTCAAGTTTTAAAACATATATTTTAGAGGAAGCTTTTATCACATTTCGCTGGAAACGTTTGGACCGCGCTGCAACTTTCACGTTCGAAGCTGACAAATAATTAGGGAGATTTAGAGTCACGTTTACGGCAAACGGCGAACGTCAGTTTAAAGTTGCAAATTTTTCAAAATAGAAAATGAGCCAACCTTGTCCCCAGGGCTTTTCCCTTAAAAAATGGGTGGGACGAGGTTGAAAATGAGCAGATAAAAACAGTCCAAAACAATTCTCACGGATAAAACTGGTGTGAAACTACTAGCTTTTTTGTGTAGAAGTAATAAACAGTTAACGACAGTTAAAGGGAAAACTTGGTCACGTGGTAAAAATTCACGCTTGCCGTTTGCCGTAACGTGCCTCTAAATCTCCGTAATGACGATGCCGTTTATCGGCGAAAGCTTGGATTCAATTTTTAATCTTAAAAAGAGCAGTTTAAGGCCTCATCAGAATTATTTTACTGCCAAAAAAGGTTCCTTACAAGTTGATGTGGCATGTTTGGTTTTCTCGGGTTTACTATTGTCTTTGCAAACGCTCCAATGTATGCATAATAAAACAATTACTAAATTTAGTTTCCGCAAGACAGCGAGAATTATCAAGCCCTAATTTTGTGTTATCACATCAGCAGCCTTTGGCTTGAGCAGAACGCAGACCTCGATTGTGATCATTCTGGCTACCCTCGTCAACCTCGTCCAATAGTTTTCATTTAAAAAACAACAGGAGCCGATTAGTGTTAACAACTACGTCATAAATACTTAAAATGACTTTCGGGCTAGTACGAGCTAGCTAGAAGCTGTAAAAAGGCACATTAACTACTAGTTTCAATTTGAAAGTAGGTACTAGTGTCAGAGCTGGAAGAAAATGCGGAGAACACAGTTTGAAATTAAATTAATTGAAGAAAATGAAAGTGGCCCCTGGGAATAAGGGTGGGTAACAGAAAAACATGTTATTTCCGTGTATTTGTGATGTATAAAAGGGGAAAGCCCTTCGAGTAAATTTCCAGAGTACAAGCAGATGATGAACGAGGCCTGAGTTTTAAGTAATTGCTTGTTTCGTACTTTCTTTTTTCTTTATTTGTCTATGAAAGTATTCATAAAGGTCACCGTAGCGGTTTAGTAATGAATCCCGAGGAAGACAAGTGATTTTTATTATGTGTTTGGATGCTTTTCTTTATCAACAATTTTTGCTGATTCGCGAATGCAGGTCCAAAGAGACAAACCTTTTCTCTACAATAGAGATGTCTTTGTAAAAAGGAAACTATAAACTGTTCTTTTGGAGACCGTATTAGGGAAAATCAATATAACATTAGCACTACCTGCAATTTCCAATTTCACGTTTACATTGGCTGTCGTGGACGTCAAAGCAGCCGCTGTTAGCTTTACAGGAACAAAACCCACTTTGGTAAACAACAGCTCTTCGCTCGTGCAAGCATTAAGAACTATGAAGAAACCACTGTCATTTGTCTGCGCCAGAACTTTGTACGGTGTTTCTGCCAGAGAAATGCTAACTTCTGAAATTGGTGCACCGTTATTTGATTGAACACGACCAGTAATAACATGACCGTCACAAGTGCAAGCGTCACAAGCCACATTCAGCGTTCCTTTGACGCATGTTTTGGAGCAGTCTAAGAAATAAAAGTAAAACAGGAGTGATTAGAGACGTTTATAGGCATTAGTTAAAAATGTACAGAAAGGGTGCTCTTTCTTCTGTATTGAAGTGTACCCTGTTGACCCCGCTAACCCTTTAAATCCTGGGGGACTAGGTACTTCTCAAAACTTTACGCGAGGGCGTGCGACATGTTTTCTGAGATCCTTACCCTATTACAGACATAAATATGAGATATTTTATGCCCTTTTTTGGACCTAAGGCAAACCTGTTTTCATGAGACAAAATGACAGAAACATATCCATTTCCACACACTGTGGCTCCACAAAGCATAAAGCCAACCAAAAGGGGTAAGAAAACATACCTATATAGCTTACATGAGGGAGTATTCTATCATCTCCTTTGACAAAACACGTCACTGCTCACCTGGACAACTCCACAGTGAACAATTTTTCTCTTGTAGAGGTTTTCCTGCACAATATATGGGAGCAAAAACGGCGCGCTGGTTTTGAGCGATGCATGTTCTAGTGCGGACGCGTGTTCCATTATCACAGGTCTTAGTGCATACACTCCAAGTGCCCCATCTAGACCATTTAGCTTCTACAAAGCAAAGCAAGTTGTTAGCAGAGGCTGTTTTACAGCAACATTTTTTTCCAATATAGCAAGTAACGACCCGGCAGCAACCCTTTTAATCGCAATACTACAAATTGACTTGACCGCTAATTGACTCAGTGCGAGTTACATATGTAGGCATTATGGTGGTTCAAAGAACGGAATAAGGATTAGGCTTTCCAAAATGTTTCTCCGATTTTCCCCAATCAAACACCTCCCACGTAGGCTAAATAAGGAAATTTGCCATGCCATATAATAGCTGCTTGGAAAAGAACTTTAAGTTACATTCGCGTCTAATGTGGACTTAATTAAGTCACTTGTTTCTAGACTAGGATCGTATGCTTCACAAACGATAATCCATACTTTCGGCAAAGAAGAGGAAGAAATAGAATGCTTTACAGTCTAAGAGTTAGACAAAACCATCAATTAGTTCCATTTCTTCCTTTACGAAAATGCGTACGAGTTACTGATTTATTGTAAGTAAGCTTCTTGGTGTCCATTTCCACCAGCATCTTAACTGGGATGAGCAAGTGCAAGCAACGTGCAAGAGCTGTTACGGAACAATACAAATAATAAGAAAACTTAAGAACTTTGCCGGTTATAGACTCAGAAAGCACTTAGTGGAGTCACTGGTGCTGTCAAAACTTGACTATTGTGACACTGTCTATTACCCTTTGCCGGAATTTCAACTGAAACGTTTACAACATGTCCAGCTAGTAGCTGCTAGTTTTGTCCTGTGTATGTATGGAAATGACATTAATGATATTGTTAAGACAGTGTGGTTACCAGTAAGACAGCGAAGAGACTTCCACTTTCACAAGGCTTTGCACTTCCCCAGCTGGTCGTCTTACGTACCACTCACTAGCTACAGTTAAACATCTGCGCTCTTTGCGGCCAGGAGCAGCAACAAGATTAATTATACCAATGACGAGGGGCGCCTTTCAAGACCCTGCCGCCAAGTCATTTAATGCCCTTCAGGCAAATATTAGAAACTGTAGCGATTTCAAAGTATACTGTGGGGAAGTAAATGCCTACCTATTAAATAACATTTGTATTACTATTACTAATCTCTGTTACATTTTTATACAATATCGTTTTATAGTCCGATATTATTGCTTTTTGTATTGTAGATTTCATATTTTATACCGTAGTTTTTAACAGGTGAAGAGCCACTAAGTGGGTACACTGTTAATAAACCATTATTATTATTATTATTATTATTATTATTATTATTGTTGTTGTTGTTGTCATTATTATTATTTTAAGTAATAATGAATAACGATCAAATACTGATCGTTTGACGCTACTCCGTATACTCAGTATTGTGTATCACTTGAAGTAATCCACTCGTTATGTAGTCAATAGTTTGAGGAAGCATAATCTCTCATAAGGTCTCTAGTTTATTTTAGGTCGATATCTTCAACACTTTTAAGTACATTTTATTTACAACTGTGTACTATATTGTTGATTCTTTTGTGTTGCAAATATGTGAATGAATGAATTGCCCTGTAGCATTTACCTGTATTCGGTACAAGCTGACGAATTGATGACAGAGCATATCCTGATGCAGTGGTATGAGCATGAGGTTTTTTAACTGAAGGTGCCAACTCCGAAACAACCGTTGTTGTTGCTTGCACTTCATGAGCTGAAGTGTCAAATACACTAGCTGAAGGGTATATCTCTGTCACGGTTTCTGTGGAAAAAAGGCAAGTGAAAAAAATTATAAAAATTTACAATTGGCCACGGTTACAAAAAAAAACTACATTTCACGTAAGTTGAAACTGATCAGGACTGAGGTTATTAAATGAACGGATCAGGATAAAAAAAAACGAACATTTGCGCCACATAATTGGTCCTCTAGGCAAAATCCCTTCGGGGGCATCCTAGTAGCTCGCGCGTATATCTGGCAAAGTACCCAGAAAAATCTCGATTTGCTTAAACAGGGGCCGCCGAGTAATGATGACGTTTTAGCCCTAAACTCCCATAAGTATAAAATGGTTAAGATGACGTAAAACAGAAAATGCACGAAAGGACCTCAAGGGTTAATTTGTGACAACAATTGCTGACTCGTCCCCAGTCGTCTCTCACCTTCCCTCTTTAGTGGCTCGCAGGGTGTGATGGGAAGGAGAAAAGCGTGGGAGAGAGACGCTCTTCTCCCTTCCCATCAACCCCTGCTCCCGCCGTGCGTTAAGCACGACGACGGCTGGGGAAGAGTCAGCGCCACCCTCCCCCCCCCCCCCTTACAATTTATGTACGCGCTTACCCTCTTTTCTATTTCGTGGTCAGAAAGTAAAGTTTATGATGCTTGATGAAAATACAGAAATTCGCCGACTATCAATTCTGTGTTGATGTATTCCCTTTTACTTTTGGATGTAGCTGGTTTTCACTAGTGCATAAGCATAAGCACAAGCACATGCGTAAGCAAGTGAAAACTGGGTTGACATAAACACAAGCATAAGCACAAGGCCGTGGATCAATCATAGGTCACTGTGACCCAGACCTCATGCGAATATATCGAATTAAAGCAATATGGCGGACGCTTTACCCGCCATCTTGTTTATCATCGGGCGGAGGAAAGCTAGATCGAGAATTGAGTCAAATGTGCCATTCTGCGCGTGCTTATGTCCTTATGCTTATGTTTATTCGCTTGTGAAAACCAGGCTTTAGAGACTGTTCAAGCTATTTTATATTTTAAGGCATGTTAGGTTTTATCACTGTGAAGAACTATAGGGCAGTCTTTTGCATATAGTGCACTATACCGTATTTATTCGAATAAGCGCCCAACCTCGAATTAGCGCCCACCTCGAATAAGCGCCCAGCCTCGAATAAGTGCCCACCCCACCACACTCCCGCTCACACAAACTCCAATAAGAGATAATAAGAGACCCTCCCGAGTCCCGAAGACGGAGTTTTCTTCAGAACATTTCACAGAAACCTTGCTTTGTTACATATTCGCGTTTTGTTATTAACATTTACTGTTTTGTTGCAAAATGTACTACTACACTTGCTGAGAATGGTGAAAATTTAATAAGCGCCCAGCCTCGAATAAGCACCCACTCTCAAGGTCCAAAAATTTAATAAGCGCCCAGAGCGGTTAATCGAATAAGTACTGTAAGTAAACAAGACGCTATCGGAGTGTACACTTGGGCATCGTTGTATGACGCACATGCAGGATTTTTTGTGTCAGGCACGTGTGACTGCCGCAATGTTGTTAATTGTTAAGGGTTGGTTGAAATCAGTGCAAAAGAACACGTGAAGCCATAGTAGACGTTGCTTAGTATATAAATAGCTCGAATTTTTCCTCGGAATTCCTAACGCAATTTGGCTCAGGGAATAGCGAACGTGTAGGACTACCAAGAAATGTAATCGACTGGTAGCAACCTCTCCATTTCGAGTGGCAAGCGAACGCGCGAGTGAGCGGTGAAGTCGTGAGGGGCGGAGGAAACGAAGAGCTCTCACTTTCTTCCCCGCACATTGCTCCCGCGTCTCCTTTCGCGTGCAACTCGCCCTTAAATGGAGAGCTTGCTCGCAGGCTGTTACGGTTTTCATTGTTGTGAGAGATGGTTGCATTGTCATCATAATGGTTCGGTCAATTCCAAGCGTACCATTCTTCCAAAAGCATTTGTCAAGTGCTGGCATCTCCTTTAGCTCTCAACATCTGAGCAAGAGCGGACAAACTGTCGTCTGTAGCCAAACCCGTCAATTCCCATCACTTTTGCTAGATTTATCTCCAATTATCGGAAGAAATTGCTCCGTTTCTAGGTAAAAAACAACCCTTTTCCATACCGAGAAGTATACAAGTGTTCTCTTAAATGTTGAAAATGCTTCGCCGTAAGTTCGTGTAATGTCGTTATGATGTTTGGTGTTGGGGTTAAAATAGGTAAGCTCAACAAAGACTACACGACAACATATTTGGAAATATGTTGTTTTTGAAGAATCTTGGAACACTTTGAGTTGTTTCTAAAAAGTTTTGATTGGAAAGATGATCGTTAGAATATCAAGGTGTTTGTATCATACCAGGAGTAGCCATCAGTCCTTGAGAACGTCTACCGTTTGCATCACAGCTTTTTCAAAGGACTGCCAGAGCATTTTACTTGTTTCAGTTTCATTGATGCTATTATTTATTTTAATGTTGTGTTGTTGCTGTTTTCGAACTGTAAAACTACAAACTGCTAAACTATTTCGAACTTTAAAACTACAAAATGCTGCACAAAAGACGTTGTTTTTGTTTAGTTTACCTATTTTTACCCCTTCCCCAGCATCAACATTGTAATAACATTATAAGAAATTAAAGTGAAGCATTTTCAACATTTTTAAACACCACAGGGATACTTTTCGGTTTGGAAGAAGGACGTGGTTGTATTTTACCTAGAAACGGAGCGATTTCTTGCGATAATTGGAGTTAAATCTCGTAAAATTGACTGGAATTGACGGGTTTGGCTACAGACGAGAGTTTGAGCAATTTTGTCCGCTCCTGTTTAGATGTCGAGAGCCAAAGAAGATGTCAACACTTGACAGATGCTTTTGGGGGTAGGGGTACGCTTGGAATCGACAGAGCCATTATGATGACGATGCAACCATCTCTCACAACAATGAAAACCGTAACTGTCTGCAAGCAAGCTCAAACGCGCGAGTGGCACGCGAAAGGAGACCCGGAGCAAGGTATGTCACGAGACCATTTTGCTAAATATCGTAAGTTATTGACGGTTTAAGAAAAGAAATTCGATAACATTTTTCTAATCTCATTAAATATTTCTAAAACTTCACGTTTGGAATGACCGTCCATTGCACTTCAATAAAAAATTATGAGGGAAAATATCATGTTAAATGCCCAAATTTAATCTTAAATTATTTAAAACTTTAATTTTAAACTTCGCGTACATTCATTCCAAACGTAGAAAGTTAGGTATGTTTATCCTCTTTCAGAAATGCCAATTTGTTTATCCAAACAAAGTAAATTCGCCACCAAATCGCCAATTTCCTTTATTTTCAATTTTTGGTCACGTGTCAGGTGACCATAATTAAACGTTAAGGCACGAGAAAACCTCAAGATTTACTTTTGGCGAAAAATCCATGTTGTTCTAGGTCTCCTAGCGAGAGATATTGCCAATCATTCATACCGTAGAATTCCGATAATAACGGCCCCCGTTTTTTTCGGATTTAGCAGGCCAAAGGGGCCGTTACTATTGGGCCGAGCCGTTACTTTCGGATGGTTAGAAAACGTTTGTAATTCAGCAGTGGCTTTACACAAAGACGACGCACAACAGACATAAAAAAGGTCATTCGGGTTGAATGCTGGTTACGGTATTCATTATCCATGTAAACAAAGTAAACTGTAACAAAAAAGGCTCAAATGCCATTCGTATACTATACGTCGAAAATATTGTTCGTATTATATGACAACTGTGTTGACACATACAGCTTTTCTCTGTTTTTTATACCCGAATCTGTGTTTCAAACAGGATTCAGTTAAGCTTAAAATAAAATCACAAATGATTCTGTTCTTTGAATACAGTAATCCTGCACTCAGGCTGTTCCATCCGAATTACGCTTGAGGGCAGACAGTTTCTCTTTCAATGACGCTTTTAAATCTGGAAGGCTACTACTTCTCAAGAAAACTTCATACCAGCAAGAAAGGGGGGACGTTACTCTCGGGTTTTAATAGCAAGGTTAAAAATTAACGTTACTTTCGGGTAGCCGTTATTTTCGGGGGGCCCGTTATTATCGGAATTCTACGGTATCCTCCAAACGCACCTTTAACCGAGGCCTTAAACCCCTTGAGGATCGGGACGATCCGAACGATCATACGGAAACCAGGCTTCAATTTCCCGGACCCGACTATCTCGGAGCCTGGAACAGGCTAACACAAAGACTAGGGATACAATTTACCTGCAGCTTAGAGAGCAGGGGCAGCTGTAGTGTCAACTATTACTAGTGTAATTTACATCGAGGCGTGATGGGCACGTGATATTCCGTTGGGGTTGGCTTGTGCCAGGTACGGATAGTGGCATTAGTCTAGGCAATTAGGTTAAAATGGCTGGTTATAAATAAAGTTCTGGCGAGATATTCTTCCTTCTCCTCCTCGCCTAGATTGAACAGATCCCAAAACATTTTTTCCCACTAGCCTCCTCTGCGTTCATTAATTCTGCTGCTTGGAGAGCGATCACTTTTTAAGGCTGGGGGGATTTTGTCGCTCCATTTATGAACAACTTTACAACTGAGGCAATTAGTAGACCAATGGTGACCAATGCTGAGGATCTTAAAAAAAGGGCTCGGATAACCACGAAGTAGGGCAGCTAGTCTGCCACGACTCCAATTTGAGAGACGTAAAAACAATATCCTTTTTTAGTTCTTGCGTGCTAAATATAATGGCACTTGAATTAAGTAGGGTATCAGTTTATACTTAAAAGCTGAAGACAAAGGGAAGTAAATATCAGATGAATACTGTAAATTGCTTACCAAATATTCAAGGAAAAACGATGATAACGACCCCACAATAAATTTTTCCGTGAGATAAAGTCGTGGTAATATTGTCCTTGTTTAATCAGTAGTCACGAGACGTTTTGGTGCAGGTGAAAGGGGACAAAACAAAAGAGAAAAAAAATAACTGTTACACTAACGCCAACTCTTTACTATACCGAGAAATCACCGAGAAAACGAATGGCTCATATTTGTCTGTTAAATATTAATTGCTAAAATACTTGCTTAGTGGCTTACAGTCCACATTGCTGGCGCTTCGGATCTTCGAGCGAAGAGCCGGGTTTTTGACTGGTTAGTCTAAGTTATATTCTTACCAGTTGACGCCTCCCTTATAAGCTTAGTGTACTCACCTTCCACTTCTTTTCCTTGTAAAGCACTTTCAGCTGATACGAAGGATAAATAGGATTGAAAAAACTGAGTTAACGCAAGATCTCGATAAAAACAGATTCCTGCTTTTAATAAACTGACCTTGCCAGAATGATAGATTGATTGTATTTACCCGACTGGTAGCCCCGAGTAAAGACACCATATTTTCTTTTCTACTTTTCGCGTAAGCCGAGTGATTAAGAGTTTCAATGAAGCTCACCCGGAACTGTTTTCTTACTTCCCTCGACTTCCTTCGTTTTATTTGCAACTGAATAGCTGTACTGTTTAGTTTCAGTTTGAATTGCTCTCAGAAAGAAACCCCGATATGCCAAAAACTAAAGTACTGTATTACGATATTTAACGTTCGTAAACACACCACAGAACATTTACACTGTGAAAACTGATATCATCAGACAATAGTCACCTTTAGACTTGATTACGAGTACGATTATGGCACAATTTTAAATGAGCCAGTGCTGATGTTGTTGATTATCAGTCCTTAACAGTTTATGAACCTGAGAAATAACATAAGTAGCTGTGTATGTGACAAGTAAATGTCTGAAGCTTACTAAACTTGTTTGAACTCTCGCACTTGTACCGACTCAATCTTGTACTCATAGCTAAACTCCCGGAATGACAATCTCTAATCCAAATTTCACCAATGTTTCACTGCATGTGTGTTGAGATTCCCTGTAGTTGACAAGGGTCTATAATTCAGGTACTTACATTCGTCTTTTTTTCTTTCAGTGTCAGAATTTCCACGCAAGATAGTTCCGACGAGTACTCCAACAATGATGATCACAAGCACAATGACAGCAAGTACGATTAGAACTCTTCGACGAGGCCTTGATAGGAACCCGAAACCACCGGAAGATTTCTCCACAATTTCAGCAATTTGTTCATCATGATCTTCTTGCGCTGAATCACCTTTCAAAGTTGTCAAAGGAACCATTTCTTTTAAATCGGACTTCGACGCCATCTCGAAAACACAATAATCGTGGGTAGGATCTTGTCCTAGAGGGACAGTTCGCTTTGTTGGGCGTGACAGACTGATTTCGGATCACCAGAAAGAAAATGAGGATTATCCCGAAGTAAAACTGGATCCGTCGATCAGCTGCACATGGAAACCCAGACATTCAGCTTATTGGCCGATATAAACAATTGACAAGTATGAAGCGCTGTAGCGATAACAAAGCGAACTGCCGGCCTCTCAATCGTGATAAAGGAAACATGACACAACCTATACGCTAATTCTTAACTCGACTTCAATCCTTCCATTCAGTTTGTCTCGCGGTTTAGCGCGGTTTTTCAAAGCGTGGGCAGCCATCGCATAAATCACTATCCAGCCAAAAAAATCCTACTACTCAATTTGTAATAGAGACAAAAAAATCAATTAGAAATAGAAAATTGGCGAGGAGACATAACAGAAACAAGAACGAGAAGTCCGAAGACTACAGCAAAGCTGATTTAAAACAACGTCAGGGGCACCCAACGACAATTTTCGGAAAATATCTGTTCGGAAGACGATTTGAGATCTAGAATTTTCGGAACATTTGTTGTAAAATTTCTTGCTTTCCTGCCTCTCCTAGGATTTTCGAACATCTAAAAAATGGTATAATTGCCTATTTTTAGCGGATTTTTACCCTAAAAAGGTCACCTAGAATTTTCGGAAGCCTTTTTTCTGGCTGAAATTTTCGAAACGTTAAGTTTTAATCCCTATAATTTTAGGATCACTAGACTTTCAGCTAAGAAATCCGAACAGATGAAAAATTTTTAGGGGATAAAAATATGGCTATATCTACCGTTTAAATACTAAAATACGTTTAACAATGCTATGTTTAAGTGGTTTTGAACTACATTCTTGTTGGGTGCCCCTGCAACGTCTATTGTTTTTTTATAACAATATTTCGGCTGGCCATACCAGCCTTCTTCAGGTTTACAGATGTTACTGAACTTATGTAGCAATCACAATATTATATAGATGGAGAATGTCGCAATAAAAGGGAGAGGCGGAAATGACGTACAACATAAAAACTGGAAAGAAAAAATACTAAGGATATGGATTACAATAATTCATCACGGCGGTTTAACAGAAACAATAGGAAGCTTATGAGTAGTTAAGCCTCCTCGAACTATGGGCTTTGGCTGTTTACATCAAGTGAAGCAAAAGATATCGTGAAGTCTAGGAAGGAGAAGATTTAACGGCTTTCATATTTACTTATTAACTTAATCTTATCCATGGGTGTAGAGATTTATCTACCAGATACAGCTATCCACTTGTTTTTGTAGTGGGTTCTTGTGATATGAACTTATAAGAAGCAACTTCAATTTATAAAAATAATAATATTATTAAGTTGAAAATATAGCATCGGGACGTTTGTCACGTAAACGAGGGTCCCTAAAAGTTATTCGTGATTCGCGATTTAAAAGAATTGAAGCCCGGGACAGCGAGATTCCAAGAAGAAAAAGAGAGAGATTTGGCATTGGAGGGCACGGAATTTGGCAATTTTGGAAGGTGATGCGGGATTTGGACAAAAATTTGAAGAGTAATCTGCATTTAAAAACAGTCAAAAACCCTTGGTTTACTTCGACCGTAGCACAAGCTATCCCATGGGCTCCACTTTTGAGGAAATCTAAATAATGGCTGTAAGCAGGAATAACCGGCGGGATTATGAGACTGGGTTAGCCTGCGTAGCATGGAGGTTTTGGTTTTGCGCGCAAAGTAATAATGGCGGGCGAGGGCAGAGAAACCTCGAGGAGATTGGGACGGGAGCAACGATTTGCGCACGCTGCGCACGCGCTTTTACGGCTTAGCCGCTCAGTACTGACAAAACCGACAAGTGCAGGCTAGAACTGCGCAAAATTCGGCTCGGGATGACATGATTGAAAACTCCTTTGGGGGCCCTCATAAGTCATTATCAATGGCAAGACAAACAAGAAAAGAAATTTGAAACTGAATAAAGCCAGCAAATGGCGAGGAAAGTCAAATTGTATGACAGAAGTTTTGCAGTGACAAGCCTATACGCCTTGAAAAAATTTTACACTTGTTTCACACTTATCTCAAAACTCTCAAAGAAAATCAAACTTCAATCAATCAATCAATAAATAATTCAAGTTTTATTTACGCTATCACTTCATTAAAAAATGCATTTTTAAGCATTTTAAACAATGACACTCACACTCAGATCCCTCTTCCCTTCTGTTAAACCAAATCTCGTTCAAGGAAAATCTTTCTAATTTAGAACAAACAAAAGACATCCACGACGTTCAAGATAGCCCTATTTCAATTTCCGAAATAGAAAACATGGCGAAATCACTGAAACCTAAAAAGGCCTCTGGACCTGACAAAATCGGCAATGAAATGTTCAAAACTGGTATAAAATGATACCGAAAAATTCCGAAAATAAGCCTCGGGGCTTGTATTTTTCAAAGGCCCGTTTTGAAGGGGCTTATTTTTGGAGGGGCTTATGTACGAAGGGAAATTTGCGTTTCAAAATCGATTGGGCTAGCGTGTAGTGGGAAGGAAATTTATCGTTTTTGCTTTGTTTTACTTTGTATTTGAGGGCACATTCCAAGTACAAGCCCCCAGGGGGGTTTATATTCGGAGGGGCGATGTAACGGAGGGTTTTTTGCGTTACGAGTTTGGGGGGCTTATACAAGGAGGGGCTTGTTTTCGGAATTTTACGGTAACCCAATTCTTAAATCTGGCAACAAACGAGACCCAGCAAACTACAGGGGCATATGCATAAATAGTTAATTAGGAAAACTCTTCACCTCTATTCTAATACAAGACTAAAAAATCATGTTGTTGATCGAAAAATTTTACATCAAGCTCAAATTGGCTGTTTGCCAGGTCATCGTACATCTGATCACATTTTCAGTTTACCAACCCTAGTCGACCAATAGTTGAAACATTTGCCAAAAGGTAAATTATACAACTGCTTCATTGATTTCAAGAAAGCTTTTCATTCAATTTGGCATGATGGCCTCTTTTGCAAACTCCTCCAATACAATATCGGGGACAAATTTTATAACTTGATTTAAAGTCTTTATTCTAAAACTAAATGCTCAATAAAAGTTTCTAATCAAAGGACAGAATTCTTTGATTATTGCGAAGATGTCATGCAAGGCTGTATCCTTTCTCCCATGCTATTTAATTTATACCTTAATGAAATCTCCTTTCTACTTGACCATGGAGACACAGATCCCATAGTTCTACCGATCCGACCCCATCTAAGCTGTCTACTATATGCAGATGATTTAGTTTTGATCCCTCAGTCAGCTGAAGGATTAGAAAATGCTCTCTCCATCCTCGCAGAGTATTGTGAACATTGGCTTTCATCGGTGAATCAAAAGAAAACTAAAATTAGGAATTTCGAGAAGAAATATAGGAAGTCGACTCTTAATAACATTGTTTTCATATCACTGGGCGCAACATAGAAATTGTCAACAATTACAGTTACCTTGGAAATAATTTTTCATCCACTAGAAATTTCAAAGTTTGTAAATCAAATTTAAAAGATAAGGCGATCCTTCGCAAAACAGTGTTTACAAATTTCAAAGGATATGGCTGAGAAAAATCAGCCAGGCATAACACAAAAGAGTTAAAACATTATGTGATGAAGATAGTTCACGCTCCATGATTTTAAAAGAAAATAACGGCAAAACTTTCATCTCCAGTGTCGCTCAAATCTGTCCAAAGCTTTAATCAACCACCAACTCTTAATTTTTGCCTCGAGCAGGATAACTCAAATTCCCCGCTAACCCGAACTAAATTTGATTTCCCTTGATCAAAATACACCGAAATGTACCCCGACAATTTGAATTCTTCAGGGGCACCCAACGAGAATGTAGTTCAAAACCACTCACCACGGCTGCCACTCCATTAGCTATTCTTGTCGTGTAATCGGTAAAAACACTGAGGGCCTTTTTTGAGCAAATAATAGACAAGAAAAGACAGAAGAACATTTGTCTTCTTAAAATAACCCACTAAGGAAGAGATCTGGAGGTCCAAAGATTTCCTAAGACCGCGGTCTAAGTTAGACTTCGTTTAAATAATCGACCCAAAATCTAACACTACAGCATTTTGATTTTAATAACTACAACGAACAGATCACGAATTGGCAGTGAATTGGACAGTTATTTCCCTGTGTTATAATAAGAAAGCATAGTTACATTTGCACTGTACTGTATACTGAAATGCTGTATACTAAAATCAGTTAACTACCAATTTTTACATGGAAAATTGAAAATTCAGTCGACCCAGATAATTCGAATTCCCGCTAGATCGAACTGTTTTTCTTTTCCCTTCAGAGTTCGAGTTATCGGGGTTCTACTGTAGTTGGACCCCCTGCTGCACTTTCCGTAGGACAAGGGTAAGGCCAACTGTACGGGGAATGAGATTTGGTCTTAATTCCCCTGAGCTACACTGAAGTAGCGACCCTTCAAAAGCGGCGATAGGAAAGAGAAATCTTGAAAGTAACAACAAAACTTATGGTATTGTTGTGAAGAATTTTGAAAGTTATTTTTAAGACGGATCTATCTTAACTTTTGAGTTTAGTTTTTGGGGGTGTGTTCGAGTAACTCGCTCGCTACACGACGAGGTACCAGGAATCTGAGTTACATCTTGCTTTTATACTTCTTAATCTTCTTACAACTTCTGCTTACTCTACAACTACACTACTTCTCCTACATATCTCTACTAAGGATAACATCATAAGACAAATTTTCAATCACGCGGGCTTCAAAAGGAAACTCATGAGAATCAATAACAAATTTCATTGGTGACTTTCCCAAAATAGTTAAACAGGAACCATTGACGGTAGTCACACTCTCCGAATCAGGTCCATCTAGCCTAGGGTAAGCGTGACACAAATACTTCCGCCACACTTTAGCACTTACTGCTGTGACAGCAGCTCCTGAATCTATTAAACAATGAAAACTATGACCTTCTATACTAACAGGCAGAGTAGAGCTTCCAGCCACGAAAGGAAGAGAAATATTACTATCTGCTTCTTCTACTCCATTATCAACGCAAGCTGAAATAGGCTTTAAAAGGAAAAACATCAGACTTAATAACAAAATTGAGCCATACTTTACCAAGAACGCTAAGAGGAGAACCACTTATAGTCGTTACACAACTGGTCGACGAGGAATCTAAACAAAAATTTTTGTGACTAAGATACTTGTCCCAAACTTGAGAACTAATTGCTGTTACCGCTGCTCCTGTGTCAAGGAGAGCACGATAACTATTTCCCTTTATTGTTACACTTACATTAAAATTGTCCCTCTGGAAAGGATGAATAGAATCAATTTTACTGAATGTGGCAGGCAAAGAAGCCCTGTCAGTCACATCAGTCACATATGCCCTTGTCTCTGGGCTACTTGCGACAGACAAGCCACGACATTCACCACAAATATTATTTTTAGCCCCAACGATATTTACCTCCAAATTTTCTTCATTTTTAGACTCAGGCGCCAACTGTTCTTCTTTCTTAATTTTATCTATACTGACTTTTCGAGATAAATTTTCACTTGAAGACTTCTCTGTTGCCATACTTGAAACTTTAACAGAGGCTGATGAAAATGAGTCGTTTCAAGTTTTGTCACAAAAATTAATTTCCCATTTTGAATCAAAAGTAACTCTATGGCAGTTGAGGCAAAAATTAGAAGAACGTCGTCAGTTGTTAGGGGAGACTGTTGCCGATTATTATTACGATATTCTTTCATTCTGCTGTCGTCTAAATTTACCTAAAAGTGAATGGATTTATTGTTTTGTACGTGGTTTAAGGCCTGAAATGCGTGAACATGTTATTTTACATCAACCGCCTGATTTAGAGTCTGCATTGAACATTGCAAAACTAAAAGGAGGGGGACATTGGGGATTTGCGGTGTTGCGGTGTTGGGCATTTTTTCATGCGGTGTTGCGGCGAATAAAATCTCAGCTTGCGGTGTTGCGGTGTTCTTAAACCTCACGGTGTGCGATGTTTGCGTCTTAAAGTCTGCGGTGTTCGGTGAAACGAAGTTATCTGCGGTGTCGCAGTTTCCATTTTGAAGTTTGTCAGATCTAAATTTAGCCTCCATCATGTTTGATTTGAAATAAAATACACTCTAAGTGTCCTCTAATACTCTCTAGTTAATATTAAATACGCTGCCCGTCACCAATCCTAAGCCTGTTATTCATTTATATTAAGTAACTTGATAAGCAACGTGACCTTCGCGACCCGGATCGCCACATGTACGTCCGTCAGGCAAGATGAGCGAAAACCTTGCGACTGACGCAGCTGATCCTGTCGATCCTGAATGCGTAGTTCATTGCGTAGCTTTTTTTACGAGGAGGGCAAGGTGGAGAAGACTATAGGTGGAAAAACAAATTTCGATGCTCCATAAACAAGGAGGAAAAGAGACTCGCGAAGTTTGTAGAATGCATTTGGTAAGTAACACACATTGTCTCTGTATCTGAATATCGTAGCTAGTCTTAACTGTATAAGGTCGTACGGAGGTCAATCTGATATCTGTCTAAACCCACTCCAAGGTCGTTCGATCTTCTGGGACCTTTAAGACGCTGTTTGGGTCACTATTCGACCTATTTTTGTCTACTTTCTCAAATGGGTCAAATAGCTATTGATATCAAGCGCGTGAACGGGCCGCGGGAGACTAGGGGGGAGGGACAATTGGGAGGGGTAAGGTGTATTTTTTTTTGGTTTAAAAGAGAAATAACAGAGAGAAAAAAAAGAAAGAAAGAATAAAATTTCAAGCCAACGTGGTAACGCGAAAACTAGTTTTGGCTAGAATAATCGTTTTAATAATCGCCCTTTTTTTAAACTTTTCCATCCTCATAAACCTTATGCATAATGACGTTAAACAATGCTTTTGCGGCTTGAACGTGCATTGTTGTAGTTGTAGTCACGCACGAATCCAATATGGCGTTGTATTTCCCCGAAGCGGGAAATTTAAATGGCAGAAATGCTGACAAGTGTTCTGATGTGGCCGGGTGCTCAAGTAGCGGCTCGGGGTATTTGTTTGAGCCTTCAGATACGTCAAATACTACGTACTTTTCCTATTTCCCCCACTACTAGCACAACTGGCCGCCATCTTGGATTTAAGCGTGACTACAACTACCATACTGCCTTTCGGGCGTGTTACGTTATCATGCATACGGTCTATTGCCTGAGTACCCATAGTTAAAAGGTTTCAAAGCCTGAAACTTAAATATTCAAGAAAGGAGACTGGGAGTATTTTTCGGTGACAATGTTAATTAATTTCAGGACAAGCGACTCTCCGGAAATATTCTTGTAGCACGAGGCAGCGGTAATTTTCCGCTCAAGTTCATAGATCTTCTAGGATTCTAGAGTCAAAGTGTACGTAACAACCAAGATCGAAAGGCATAGGCAGAGTAACTACAGCTTTGGCCTCGTTATGTGTTGTTTCAGAGATTTTCTTAAGGTCAAAGGCAAAATCTTGAAAGCTTACTAGTACTTACTAGTACTGACGCTGAAATCATCAGACTGAAAATAGATATTGCGGTGACGGTGATCCACCGACTTTTCTTGCGGTGATGCGGTGTTCGGCAAAATTTTTTGCGGTGTTGCGGTGTTCAGACCCCCCCAATGTCCCCCTCTAAAAGAGTTGGTAACTCTTAGCCGTAAATCGAATAATGGTCAAGAAGTCGAGAATTTTAAAGAATTACAGTCTAACCCCTCAGAAGAGGAAATCAAACAATCTGTCAGGGACGAATTTAATGTCTGGAGCACAGACTTCCAAAATAATGGAAATCGTCGTATTAATCGTAAATTTCGATCGGGTAAACTTAATCGTTTTCGTTATGGGGGCAGCATTTTCAGAAAGAATCCTAAATTGGGTAGTTATGGAAGTTCGAAACCCAACTTTAGTGGCCTGTATCGGAAAAACAATATGAAGAATGCTTTTCACCAGGGAAAAATGGGCGCTCAGTTAAACTGGCTGGCGCCCCTATCGTGTGTGGTAGTGAACCCGTGATGGGGGCGCTTGAAAATTCTACAAGTAATAACCATTCTTCCGTCGGATCTAGTTCTGATAAATGTGCTTTCAGTAACTCTGGAAATTCGGCCGAGAATGTTACTAAAATGAATGTTCAAGAGTTAAGCCATGTTATGTCTAATCCCTGTGAGCCTGTTGTTACACCAAAGTCTAAAATGTTTAAACTTCAAGTTTCCGTCACATGTCAACATGAGTGTTCTCAAGATTGTCAACCTCAAGATGTCCCTAATGAAAATATTTTGGTTGGCGTTATTAAGTGTCTTTCTCAGGTCAAAACAAAATTTAATGGTGTGATCGCCGGGTCATCGCCAAATGAAAACGAAAATGTTCACTCGCCAAATGTACCTATGTTTTCTCCTAAAAGTGAAGTCATTTATGACAAATCTTCAAGTGAAAATTTATCTCGAAAAGTCAGTATAGATGAAATTAAGAAAGAAGAACAGTTGGCGCCTGAGTCTAAAAATGAAGAAAATTTGGAGGTAAATATCTTTGGGGCTAAAAATAATATTTGTGGTGAATGTCGTGGCTTGTCTGTCGCAAGTAGCCCAGAGACAAGGGCATATGTGACTGATGTGACTGACAGGGCTTCTTTGCCTGCCACATCCAGTAAAATTGATTCTATTCAGCCTTTCGAGAGTGACAATTTTAATGTAAGTGTAACAATAAAGGGAAATAGTTATCGTGCACTCCTTGACACAGGAGCAGCGGTAACTGCAATTAGTTCTCAAGTTTGGGACAAGTATCTTAGTCACAAAAATTGTTGTTTAGATTCCTCGTCGACCAGTTGTGTAACGACTGTAAGTGGTTCTCCTCTTAACGTTCTTGGTAAAGTATGGCTCAATTTTGTTATTAAGTCTGATGTTTTTCCTTTTGAAGCCTATGTTATCAAAGATTTAACTCATGACGTTGTTTTGGGCAGGGATTTTCTTCAAAAATATTGTTCGAGAATTGATTTTATGGAGAACATCATTGAATTTTTCCACCCCGAGGATCCCCTCCCCTTTGCTGATAGTTTTGGTGATGATTTGGATGCTGAAGTTTTTGATCAATGTATTTTGTCAGTGCATGCTGATAATTCTTTTACTATTCCCGCTCAATCAGAAGTCGTTGTTATTGGTAGATTAAGTTCAGTGCCGAAAGATGTAAACACCATTGCCAGTGAAATTTATGGATTGGTCACGCCTAAGTCTGATTTACCTCACCGTTATTCAGTTTTTGGAGCGTCAGAGCTCGTAAAGGTTTCTAGTGATGTAACTATTCCTGTTAGGATGGTAAACCCTTCCGCTCAACCAGTTAAAATTTTTCGTATGACTAAATTGGCAGATTTTGAGCGTGTTGACAATGATGTAGCAACATTTGAGATTGGCAGAAATTCCACTTCTTCGGATGCTCAACATAATTCTTCAAATTATATGCAACAGCCAAAAGATTATTCAGAGTTTCCTGATTTGTCGAATAGTATTTTGAATGATAATGAGAAAGTAAAGTTTAAGAATTTGTTTAATAAATATCGTAATGTTTTTGCTTTTCCTGGGGATCAGTTGGGTAGAACATCCCTTGTACAGCATGTCATTGATACCGGTGATGCTACGCCTATTAAGCAAAGGCCGTATAGAGTATCTCCTGATGTTAAGAAAGAGATTGACCGTCAAGTGGACGAAATGCTTGAAAAAGGAATAATTCAAGAGTCTGTCTCTCCTTGGAGCTCTCCAGTTGTTTTGGTAAAAAAGAAGGATGGGTCATTTAGATTTTGTGTTGATTTTCGTAAAGTTAATAAAGTCACTAAAGTAGATAGCTTTCCAATGCCTTTAGTTGCTGATGCGCTAGATTCTTTAGCTGGTGCAAGCGTGTTTTCCGTGTTGGATCTAAAAAGTGGTTTTTGGCAAATACAAATGCAGAGGGAATCGCAACAGAAGACAGCCTTTTCTACGCACAATGGCCTTTATGAATTTCTGACAATGCCGTTTGGATTAGTGAATTCAGGAGCCAGTTTTCAAAGACTTATGGGTCATATTTTGAGAGGCTTAGAATACCGTTTTGCTTTGATTTACATTGATGATATAATCATTTTCTCTAAGTCTGTAGATGAGCATTTAGTCCATTTGGAAGAAGTTTTTAGAAGGTTGCGTGACGCCAATGTTAAGTTGAATCCAAAGAAATGCAGTTTCGTTAAACAAAGAGTAGAGTATCTTGGTCACGTAGTTACGCCAGAAGGCATTAGTCCCAACCCAGACAAAGTAAGGGTGGTTCAGGAATACCCCACCCCCACAAATTTGAAGGAATTGAGGAGTTTCTTAGGCCTTGCTAATTATTACAGACGTTTTGTAAGAGGTTTTTCACATATTGCCAACCCTTTGAATGCTTTGACAAAGAAGAACGTTCCTTTTGTTTGGACTGTAGCTTGTGCTGAGGCTTTTGACAAGCTTAAGCGTGCCTTTTAGTTTCTGCACCCATTTTGGCGTATCCTAATTTTCAGGAACCATTTTTGCTATTTGTTGATGCTAGCTCCACTGGTATTGGTTTTACCTTGGCACAAATTCAAAATAGAAAAGAAGTCGTCATTGCGTACAATGGTCGTGGTTTGAATCAGGCAGAGCAAAATTATAGTACCACAGAAAGAGAAGCTCTCGCATTAGTTGAAGGTATTAAGAAATTTCAGCCTTATTTACACAATCATAAGTTTACTGTTGTTACTGATCATAGTTCTCTTCGTTGGTTAATGAATGTTAAAGATGCTTCTGGTCGTCTTGCGAGATGGGCCTTACTTTTGCAACAATATGACTTTAATATTGTTCATCGCCCTGGTAGAATCCATGGTAATGCTGATTGTTTGTCTAGACGTCCGTATGATTCTTGTGCAATGAGTTCGCTCTGTAAAGAAGGCCCTCAAACGCCTCACACTCAAGAAATGCAAAGAAGAGATCCTGAATTAGCTGTAATGATTGATTTTCTAGAGAATGATATCCTACCTACTAACGATAAAGATGCACGCAAGATTTTACTCACAAGCGATAATTTTTATATTGGTCAAGATGGTTTGCTTTACCACATTGATTTTAATCGAAGGCGTAATTCTCGTGAATCTTTTTCTCAGCTTGTTGTCCCAGCTGCATTACGTTTTGAAATTCTCTCTAATGTACATGATCATATTGCTGGTGCTCATTTTGGCTTGAACAAAACTTTTAGTAAGCTTAAGCAAAGATACTGGTGGAAAGGTATGTTTAAAGATGTAGAACACTGGGTTAAGTCTTGCGTTGAGTGTTCAATGAGAAAGTCTCCACGAAATTCGAAAAAAGCACCTTTACTTCCGATTCCAGTCGAGGGTGCATTTGACAGAGTGGCTGTTGACGTTTTAGGTCCTTTTCCACCTTCTAGTAAAGGCAGTAGGTATATTGTAGTTTTTAGTGATTATTTAACTCGTTGGGTCGAAGCTTTCCCAGTACCTAGTGTCGAAGCAACTGTTATTGCACGTCTTTTGATCGATGAAATTATTTCTAGACAGGGGGCACCACGTGTGTTGCTCTCTGACAGGGGAACTAACTTTTTATCTAAGGTCGTTGCAGAAGTTTGTAAGATATTTCAAATTCAAAAGGTCAATACTTCTAGTTATCACCCACAGACCGATGGTCTTGTAGAAAGGCTTAATTCTACCTTGTGTCAGTCTTTGTCAATGTACGTTTCCAAAAACCAGAAAGATTGGGACGAGTTCATACCGCTTATTTTGTTTGCGCATAGGACTTCTGTTTTAGATGCAATTGGGGATTCTCCTTTTTACGTTCTTTATGGGCGAGAGCCACGCTTGCCAATTGACGTTAAGTATTTGCCTCCTGCGGCTGATGATTTGAGTACTTCGGTCCTTGACTATCGAAAACGTGTTGTCGAAAAAGTCGAATTGGCTCAGAATTTAGCGAGAGAAAATTTACAACGTGCACAACAAAAAATGAGGGATTATTACGATCAAAAGACAAAAGAACCTCTTTTTGAAGTTGGACAGCGTGTTTGGGTTTATACCCCGAGGACTAGAAAAGGGTTATCCAAAAAGTTGATGCATAATTGGTTGGGTCCATACAGAATTGTTGAGAAATTGTCACCGGTTCATTTTAAGTTAAGCACGATCACCAATAAAAAAGTTGCTTTTTCGTGTCACGCAAATCGTATGAAGCCATTTGTTGATCCTAATTTGAGACCAATTGACCCTCCGCCTTTTGATGACCCTGCCGAGCCGTACATTATTGAATCTGATATTCCAAAAGATTGTTTTGAGTCAATTTCTGCTGAAGCGAATCCTAAAGACACTGACTTAAATCCAGTTTGTATTGAGACGCCACAAAAACAGAAAGAGTCAAACAAGGAATTATACCGCGAAAAGACAAAGAATCAACTTCAAAATGCAAAAGAATCAACTCCGGAAGCAATTGTTATCGACAATGAAACTGTGTTTAGTACAGAAAAAATTCTAAAACATCGAAAGAGATATGGAAAGGTCGAGTACTTGGTGAAGTGGCTCTTCTTTCCTAGGAACCAATCAACGTGGGAACCGGAACACCATATTTTGGATAGACGTCTCATTGATAATTATCTTCAATCACAAAAATAATTTTAGTTTTTGTACTCTGCCTTGCTGCTTGGCTTATATTTCTTTGATTTTCTCTTACCCATAAATTGAGTTCGGTATTCCACAAGATATTCTTGTCCATGAATTTATGAATGCCTTCTCTCTGTTTTTCTAGTCTGTCTATAATCTTTTTGTGGGTTGTTTACAATATCATGAATTTGATAAGTTTTTGAAGTCAGAAGTTCACCATCTGTTATCAGTTAGTTTTCCATTAGTGTCTGAAATGTTATTATAAACACAGTTAATATTAAGTTCTTCATTAAACAAGTTGAGTAGTTCTCTTCATTATCAAGTTATGCCCACGTGAAATTATTGCATCTGTCTTTTTTTTTTTTTTTAAATCTTTTGATCTATTAGCTTCTATATTTATGTTTTGTTTCTGTGGTTATTTTGTTTAAGTTCTTTGTGTAAAATAGTTATTATAACCTTAGACGTCGGAAATTAGATAATTAGATATATTACGTGCTTTTTAATAGTTATTTTGAAAAGTTGCTTGCATTGGCATTTCGTCATGTATTCAATCACCTATTCTTCTGTTGTTCTTCGATGGCTTGTCGGTGATTTTCGTCATTTTGTACTACTGAAACGGACCTGAGCATTACTAGATTGTTAATCTCCAAGAAGTCTAAACACACTTTGATCACTCCGCATGGCATGGGCTACTTTGTTTGGTCGAGTTTGACCCCTTCTTTGTTACGGTTAAGCAGAACTGTGCTTGTTGATACTTATCACTGGTTAGTACTTTGTGTCTTCGTCAGATGAGTTCTCTTCATTTGGAGCTGTGTTTCATAACATTTACAAACAAGATAGCCTTGTCTTCCAAGTATGCGTTACCCGCTACATTCAAGTTGAAATGGCGTTTGTAGCAACCGTCTTGTATGCTACTACAGGATGATTTATGCTGTTAATTAATTCTCAACGTTTTCAAGTGGTTCTCTAGTCAAGTCCTTCACAAGAACACTCTCATCAATTTATTTAGCTCAAGTTTTCAAGTGTCAAGATTCAAGAACAATGAATTGAACACTGAACTATTGACATTGAACAGTTGATCTTGTTTTAATTAATATTGTGTAGTGTGATAGTTTTGTTTTGATATTTAACGCAGTTATTTCCCATTTATATGTATTACGTCCTTTTGCATCGAGGACGATGTTTTTTCTAAGGGGGGAGGAATGTTGTGAAGTATTTTGAAAGTTATTTTTAAGACGGATCTATCTTAACTTTTGAGTTTAGTTTTTGTTTCATTAAGTATTGTTTTTGTCCACGTACTGTTTTCCTGTTTTGATCTTTTGTTTTTACTTGTACTTGAAGTTATGCTTAGCTCGCGAATCTACTTATTGCCATATTAGGAATGTTACAGGTGGTCGTGTTTGTGGTGTTAGAGCTGACCTTCGTTCTTTGGTAATTATCAGCTGCGGCTGTGCGTAAGCTAATCTATTCCCTGACAATAGCAAACCCGTTGCAGTGTTAGCGATAAGAAATACAATAGAAACTCTTCCGGTCAGCTAACCCAAACATGTCCAGCTTTGGCTATTAAAACCGTTACTATACTTGAACTAGTTAATAGAGAAAAGCAGGAAAAGTAGGGAGAAGTAGTGTAAGCAGAAGTTGTAAGAAGATTAAGAAGAATAAAGCAAGATGTAAATCAGATTCCTGGTACCTCGTCGTGTAGCGAGCGAGTTGCTCGAACACACCCCCACAGTATGTAAATTGGGTGAATCATTTGTTGTGATGATCCAAAGTAATAATCAATAGAGTTAAGACCTGTTTCCAACGAGAAATGTTTTCCATTTTTCTTTCTTTCAAAACCTCAGGACTTTATTTAATTTTACGAAAAATCCTTTGTAATTGTACAGGATTCAGGCTTACGGCCGGTGTAAGTTTTGCCCTGTTGCTGTTGCCCTCATTTTCCATATAAAATCAAGGTCAATAACTGATTCAGAGGAGCACAAAGAATTATCTGAGTTTGAGAATTTAATATTAGGTGTTATCCCACACAGAAAGTATAAGATAATGCAAACCAGTCAGCTAAGTCCACGGTAGCAGTAGTCTTTCCATTTGTGAATCTAAACAATTATCAATAACCTTATGAAAGATCTTGAGCCAAAACTTTCTTAACGTTTTTTGGCAAATCTTCAAAAACTGATTCTGGGATTTTCACATAAAGTTGAGAAACAAAGTCAAACATTGCATCCCGGCCAAGATACCCGTACTCTACTTCAAGGAATGTCTTTAGATCATTTGGCCCTTGAACACTAACCCCTTCAAAGTTGTATCTCTTGAGTGGTAATACGCATATCTTAGGGAACAGCTTTCTTCTAAAGTCATAGCTTCCAGGAATATTCCAATTATAACAAAAACAATTAGGATTATCAGGATGTTGACCAAAAGTGAAAACATCTAAATGAGCTAGGGTAGGATCAAACCGTATATCATGTCTTATTCCAAACTCATCCCATAGTTTCTTGGTGGCAAAAAATTTAAGCCGTTTACCGCCAACTCCATTGAAAGGTATTTCATTTCCCTGTTTATCAAACCAACTTGTTCCTGTCACAGGGCACTTATAAGACAGGTTAATGTTACCATCTTGTGTCGATAAAAATGAAGGCATATTTTGCATAACTTTTAAGAAGTCAGTCTCAAAAATTGCAACATCAACATCACCATCATGACGGATCATCTTTCCATTTTCCCTATAAACTGAAAGAGCTGTACCACCGCAAACTAGGTAATGGATATCCATTTTACTGAGATACTCTGTCACTTGTTTAAGGACATAAATACAAAGAGGTTTAAATGCCTTGTTTTGTCCCATCTTTGACCTGAAGTTTCTCACAGTACAACCATTCCACATATCAAAACTGAGGGAGTTGGGCTCTGCCAAATGCTGCTGAACTTCATTGTTACTGTTGTCTGGTGCACAAATAGCCAAGAAATCATCGTCACCTGTAGCCATCGTAATCTGTAATTCAAAATAAAAAAATTCTTTTCTAGCAACAGCCAAAAAATACCCGAAAATTACAAAACTAAAAATTGTTACACAGTAGGCGGTGTGAGCTGCTAAGAAGAATGGAATCCTCCATTTTGATTGGCTATTTGAGTGCAAGCAAAATGGGCTCATCTAGCCTGCTCAGAATTTCTCGCTCTCTTTGGGCAAGATAATAAGTTCTTGATTCAAAGACTGAGCTTGTTTGGTCAAGATGGCTGGAGATATATATTGCACGCTTCATTTTTGCTGCTCTCTCATGCTGAGGGAGGGGAAGGAAGACATGTCATATTTTGCAGTGAAGACTTAGAGAGTGAATTAATTGTGTAAGTTGAGACTTGAGAGCACAAGGCCTCACATAAGGGAAAATATGATTGTTTTCTTTGCATTCTGCAACCAAAATCAAATCTCCTGAAGTCTTCACACCAACAGGACTTTTAAAGTTTTCAGGGCACAAAGAAGCAAATAATCCTCTAATAGGATAAATCATCCAAGAAAGCTACACTTACATGTCTTGCACAAAGAAGCATCACAAAACACAACCAGACCGATGCTGGTAGCCTATCTGTTTAAGGTTATTTTACACGCTAAATGTAATTCCCTCTCTGCCTTACTTTGCCAATGTCCAGGTCACCATCCAGGATTGATTAAGGACCCTTTTGTCCATCAGTACTTAGAAGTACATTTGCATCAATCTATGTCTCACTTGAACGATTGAACTTATTAGTTCATAACTTTTGGATTTTTAAAAATATAATTTAGCTCCACATTTATTAAAATGTAACTTGGTAGAGCTATTTTACTGTTAACATCAAACGTTTCCTCACAAACTCCGGTATGCCATTGTAATATAAGTAATAATGTTATTGGTGCAAAGTAAGCCAATATTAGGTCAAACACCATCTTTTTCGCGCATTTTTTTCACAAATGACGTCATGTGACGTGTGCATTATGACGTCATTTATCATCCCTCCCCCATCAAATCTCAATATTTGAAGATGTGGGGGGTTGACAGCCCTGACAGTATAAAAGTGTGTGTCACAGGATGATAGTGGAGTTTTTGTCTGCTGTTCCCATTATGGGACATTTCCAGCTTTCAGAAGAAAATTTAAAATGCCTGACAAATGCCCCAGCAGGGAAAGAGGCCAGTTGGTATGGGCACACTTAGAACTGACGCAGCCTTAATTAGACTATAAAGCTATGGTCTCCTGAAAGTAACGAAAGCCTTGACTGCTGATACGAAGGTAACCATTTCCAGGCTCGGTCATACCGAAAATTGTATTTTAAATGGAGGACGTCAAACGATATTTCCAGCCGTTTTATCGCCAAATACAATAATTAGATTGATTGGTACCTTTGAATAGCCCTCATTCAATCGCCTAAAACACTAGGACAGTTTCCACGAGAGGTTCATCAAAGTTCGCCATCTTGGATTCAAGTTTGAGCAGAGAACTGGGGCGACTATTTGGCGAACTTTGAGCTCAGTGCACAGTATACCCTAGCCAATACCCTAGCCTCCCCCGCAGGCGTTTTTAGGGGAGATCGTATTTCTTCCCTCCCCTAAAAACGCCTGCGGGGGAGGCTAAGTATACCCAAGCCAGGACCTTCCCCACCGGTGGCCCCGTGCTTGGTTGTTGGTTGGTTTTGTCGGGGTTTTGTCACAAACATACGGACTGTGTAGCAGTCTTCCCGTCAGTTGTTGTTGTTGTTTCTTTAGAAAAAAATCACAGGAGCCTGCTGTCATCAGGCAACGCTCCTCCCATAAACGTGAGGTTTTTCCTCTTTGGAGCGGGCCTACATGGAACACGAAGAAAGGGGTTTTCGACGCCACGAAAATACCTGAATCACGGCCTTGGAGCTAAGCTTAAATATATTTAAGAAATGGAACATCACAGCCCTGTGAAAACTTTATGCATTGGTGGGGGTACACATGGAAATGAGCTTCACGGTGTTTTCTTGGTAAAAAACTGGTTAAAAGATAACAATCATCAGGAGATCAAAAGATCATCTTTTCAAACTCATGCTGTTGTGAGCAACCCCCAGGCAACAAAGAAGTGTGTGCGTTATGTTGATGTCGACCTTAACCGACAATTCACACGCGAAAACCTCTTTCCATCTGAAGATGACAAGCAAGATTCTATTCCTTACGAGGTTCAGCGAGCTAGGGAACTTTATTTACAATTTCAAGACAAGACGGGGGCAAAAGGATTGGATTTTTGGCTGGATTTACATAACGCGACCGCAGATATGGGCCCCTGCTTCATAATCTCAAACAAGAGCAGCCCTTTTGCTTTGCATATCGCGGCTCAAGTACAGGCAGCCTTCCCAGAAATCCGAATCCTACAGCTAACAGGTATTTTCGAGAGTGTTAATTTTGACAGTGAGCAGAACGGAAAGGATGTTAAAAACCAAAATAATACGGATATTTCAGAATTTCCCACCGGGAGTGTTTCAAATATTGCCAAGGAAGGGTTTGCCCTGGAGATGGGCCCCCTTCCTCATGGTACTTTCAATCCAGCCATGTACAACTTAGCAAAGGAAATCGTTCTTGGAGTTCTTGATGCTGTGGAAGAATTCAATCATGGAAAAGAATTTAAAGAGAAGGAAATTGAAGTTTTCAGATTTAAAGGTGTTGTCAACTATCCTGTTGATGGAGAAGGTGATATTTCTGCCATGATTTCTCCTGACATGGATGGAAAAAACTGGAAGCCACTCCACCCAGGAGATCCTCTCTTTTTGTCCTTTTCTGGCCAAACCATACCGTTCCAGGGTGAGCATGTGGTATGGCCAGTTTTTATTAGTGAGGCTGCATATTTCAGCAGCAAGATAGCTTTTGCAGTAACCAACAAGGAGAAGATTTTTATTCAAGCACTAAAAGTAAAAAATGATAAGTAATTAATCAATCACTGCGCTTCTCACTTGCTTCTTTACAAGCTTGTAATATCTGTTACGGTCATGATTCGTGGAACTTAAAGTTTAAAGAAAAAAAAAACATGAAAACACAATGTGAAGATAGAAATTGGTGAAACCAAACTCATGTTTGGTTTCATAACAATGACATTGATTTTAACAATGCTTTGAATATTGATAAAGGGAATAGACCTTATTTATTATAACAAGCATCTTTGCACGCGATTTAGGATAGCTGAAATAAAAGCAATGTCAATGTCAAATTTGTCAATTCTAGTAATCGTGGTCAAGTTTGTTCATTCTTGCAAACAAAAATTTAATAGTCATGGTACAAACAGGTTTTTTTATTGCTTGCTGTGAGAACATCTACAGTTGCTACGGCATCCAAAAAGGTATCAATGATGAATTCCACCCATAACTTGCCATTATCGTCTTTAAGACGAAAAGTTGTGTATTTTCTTCTGTATAGAATAAACAAGCTTGACCAAGATTTCTTGTATTGGCAGATTTTATCATTTATTTGCCCCCTGAGAAACCATGTGGCCTCACTTTTATCCCATCAGTTCTCAAAAACTGCATGCAAAGATGCCAAGCATTGTACATAAGGTCTATTATCACATAAAAAAGTTACTAGAATCCCCTCATCTGAGAGGAGGGGGCGTAGGGGTACTTCTGGCAGTTTCTAATGGGAGTGTACTAGCCGGTTCTCCTAAATCCTAATGGTATTTTCAGACCAAAAGATGTCATTTACCATGCCAGTTTTCAGACCTGGCCCCTGAAATCCACAACCATTTTCTTCCAGAAATTTTGCCATCATTACTAAGATTGGTTTTAAGATTTCTCAAAATCCATTTCTAGTTCACATATTACTCTTTCTTTCCCATTCACTTGGAATTGAAACAACAAATATGTTCATACATTCCCATAGTTTCCTTGAAAACCATGCACATTTCCTCACAGCTGAAATGCGCAAAGTCTGTACCCGTTATCGGACTGAATTGCAGCTACAACCATACCCTTTGGGGCGGCACATACCTATTTTCCTTATATAAAGGAGTACCCTCCTGCTCCATGCCTGGCACACCATGAGCGTTTCTAGACTTTACAGCATGGCCAGTACCTTACACATACTGGGCACAGCCATATCACCCTGGTAGTGGAAGCCATGGACAGTTGTTATGCCCTCATTGGGGTTCACCAGCATGGCAAAATGGTCAGACCTTGTTTTCCTTTTTTAGTGATTTATTTACAAATCAAGCAGGTTTAACAATCTACTGTAGAAATAACGGGCATTAAATATATAGTTAGGGATTACTAATCAGTTTACATAGGTATGAAATAACTAATTGCTGTATTCTCAAGGGAACTAGACGACGAGTAGTCCCCCATTTTCCCTCAGGGATAGTAGAGCTAGTGAAACGCGAGCGCGCGTGAAAATCACCCCACGCCTTTTCTCGCGTGGGGTGATTTTCACGCGCGTTCACGTTTCACTAGCTCTACTATCCCTGAGGAAAAATGGGGGACTACTCGTAGTCTACAAGGGAACTGGAAGTGTTCTTTCAGCAACTGTGGGCTAATTGACGCGCTATATTAGTCTTCCAGGTTTTCAGATAGTGATAACGCAAAGAAAACTGAGCAGGCAAAAACAGCGAGGGAGTTTGAAATCGCGCCACTGCCCTTTATCTGAATGCCTGGAACAGTCAGAATCGTAGCTGAATAGGCAGACGCTTAGCCTGTTCCAGGCTCCGAGATAGTTGGGTCCGCAGAATTGAAGCAGGCTCCGAGATAGTCCTTTCCGCAAAATTGAGAAAGCGCGAACACGAAAATTTTCGCGTGCCTTCACTTACTCGTCATCCCCACTATCTGAGAGCCTGAAACAGGCTAAAAGACCCCCATATATTCCCGACTAAATCTTTGACCAGGGCAAGGCTGTGCCTCTGTCTCTTACCCCGGCAGGTACTCACGACAGTATTCTAGGAAAAAGGGC